>NW_011334393.1:0-9748 GCF_000735185.1 Notothenia coriiceps
TGTGTGTGTGTGTGTGTGTGTGTGTGTGTGTGTGTGTGTGTGTGTGTGTGTGTGTGTGTGTGTGTGTGTGTGTGTGTGTAGAGGTGTAACAGCCTTTGGTCACTCTTTATAGTTTTTCAATTAAGGTAAACACAGAGTAGGCGGTGCGTAAAAGCTCTTTGAGCGCTGGAGCTGCTCTTCTCTGAGTTTCACGTCCCGCTGCTTCCTGTAGTGACCACACACCCCTGGCCGAAATGTCCTTAAAGTGAAGTCAGAGTACGAAATATATCTCAAATAATGTATGCACTGTCATTTCCCCCAAGTAAACATAACAGTCTGCAATCAAATGGTTGTCTCCTGTGCTCACGCCCAAGTTTCTCGTGCGCACGAGATACAAACCCGTTATCCTGACTATTTTTTTTCTCTCTCTGTTTCTTTTTTTTTTTCCATGTCCCTTTAGGGGCTCCGTAATTTACTATTACTTGCACTATATTTTTTTGTTATCTGTATTTGTGTTGCACTGTTGGAGAAGCCTGTGACACAAGATTTTCATAAGCAAAACTGCACTGTATGTTTGCATGACTAATTGAAGAACTAGGGGCAGTGGTGGCGAAGTCGATAGGGACTTGGCTTGGCAACTGGAAGGTCACCAGTTCAAGTCCTGGCAAGACCAAGTGCTACCAAGGTGTCCCTGAGCAAGGCACTGTTCCCCAAACTGCTCCCCGGGCGCTGTTCAAAATGGCAGCACACTGCTCCCAACCTTTAAGGACGTTTCATAATGACAATTCCCCAATGCATAAAGTCAGTTGAAGATGTTTTCCTAGTTCATGGAATAACTTAATTGCCATTAAAAACCTCCAAAAGGACCATGAGGTTGAATCACCAGCTCTCTAAAATTGTTTCTAAATAAACCTCAACTTATAACCTTCATGGAGGAAGGATTGTTTGCAAGTCTGTTGAAAGAAACTGCAGAGTAAGCAGGTGTACCCAGTAAACTGAGTACTGAGTTTATACATGTACATTCTCAATTGGTAAACTATAAAACAGCCAGATCTATGTTTGGCTCATGAAAGCTGAGAAATTAGGGGAACTAATCACATGAATGCAAAACTCTTGTGAGAACATAACATAGGTAGTCATTGGCCAGTTGTCTACAATAGAGAGTAAGACATATTAAAAAAGGACAGCCCTATCATCGACTTGAGGTATGTTTTGTTTCTGGATCACACATGGTGCAGCTTTTGTCTGTGCAGACAGCTTGCCTTTTGCTTTCTTGTAATTAGCAGCATGTCTCTGTGCAGGTATGATGAGGATTACAGTGTGCCACATTAACAACACAGCATTCAACGGAAGCGATGCTCTGTTGACTGCGCTTCACTTTCATGTCACATTTGTTTTAATTTCCCACGTTTTTTTAAACAACTGCTGTGTGTAAAAACTCAATCCTGAATAAGCTGATTCAACACTTGTGCCTCCAAAGCGCATTGAACCAGCACATCTGAGCCAAGGAAATGTGAGAACTGTATTTTCTTTCATCTCCATTTCTTTCAAGATCCATTTCCTAGTTAGTTAATATTCAGCCGGTTGTTTTGTTGTTATTCAGGGTGAGAAATCAACTCAAGCCAAACGCTGGTGAAGTCTGGCGTTGGCTGAGGTTTATATTTACCTCACAGCTACTTGGCGGGGATCCAGTGCTGGTTTGAAGGTTATGTTTAATCCAAAAGGTCAAACATTGCTCGTCAATAAGGGAATCTGGAAGCGTTTGTTGCCCTAGAGCGAAAAATTATAATTTTGTGCCTGATGTGAATGTTCATATATTTGTGTAGATGAGTAAAGTGCACCCGGCTTTAAGGCTGAGAAGTGGAGGAGCTGCTGGCCTGTTGCCAGGGAGCACACAGTGAAGTCCATTTCATTTATCCTGCTCCTCGCACTGCCTCCAAAGAAAATGACCACTGGCGGGGAGGATGTCTTTTGTGAAAGTAACACTGTTGCAGCATAAACAGAAAGGGAAAAAAAAGGTTACTGCCGGTGACACCCCCTCCCCAGTCTCTCCTCCTGGTTAATTTCCTCGGAGCCTGCAGGGCAGCCGGTAGGGGGATTTGACAGAGGACTTCTGACAATCCTGAGGAGAGCTGACACCAAGAGCGCCCGTCCCTCCATCGCTCGCGGCCAGATTGGAAGATGCTCAGCATGCAGAGAGCAGATGAGACAAACCAGAGGAGCCAGGAGGGCTGTTCGTGCAAAGCTGGCTGAGCCTGAAACGTCTGAAAGGGACACTGAGCACACACTGCCACACAGAGGCTGGAACTCACACCTCAGCCACTGCCTGAACACAGCCGCGCTAACTAGAATATGTACCCCATTTCTGATGTTCATAAGATAGACACCAGGATCATTTTACAGTAAGATAGAATTATAATAAACTACAACTTTTTCTTTATTCATAATACCCTATGACTTTATAACTATACGTTTTTCTTTTTAAAACATGAATATATGAGTTGTATGTGGAATGTCGTAATATATACATTTTTTGCATTTTTCATACATTTTAGGTATTTTTATATATTTTGTATCCATATATTACACATTTTTGTGATATTTTTCTAACATACTATAATGGGATTTTTGATAATATTTTTTAGACATAATTTTATTTATAGGCCTACTACTATTTTTTTTATGATTTTTTCAATACAGGCCATACTATGAATTGTTATGGCATAATATAAAATAACTTTGTAAGACTATTCTTCATTTCATAATACACTATGGCTTCATGACATTTTAGAGTATACATTTGCTATAATATTTTATTGACATTATAAACTATGACCTTTATTGATATCTTTACTGTATGTTATGCTGTACTGGGACTTTTATAGTTTACTATAGATTACCATAGTTTTTATAGCATACTATAAAATGACCTAATTACATTTGTATGGCAGACTATAATAGGATTTTTTTTTATCATATGTGTTATGGCTTGCTATGCTATGCTATGCTATGACACTATGTATGACATTTTTTTATGCAATAATACTTTTCTGACATACCATATTACTATACAGTTAAAAGCAAGCACAAAAAAGCACACTGTGTTTTACATACAAGCAAGTGAACACATAGATGTATACATACACTGAACAAAAATATAAACGCAACACTTTTGTTTTTGCTCCCATTTTTCATGAGATGAACTCAATTAGACAGCATGATTATTGCACAGGTGTGCCTTAGGCTTGCCAAAATAAAAGGCCACTCTGAAACGTTCATTTTTGCTTTATTGGGGGGGTCTGGGGGGGTCCGAAAACCAGTCAGTATCTGGTGTGAGGGTTAGGATTAGGGTTAGAGTTGGGGTTAGGGTAATGTGAATCGAGTGGCCCTTGATGGGGTTATGGTATGGGCAGGCGTATGTTATGGACGATGAACACAGGCCACTCGATTCACAACATTACCCTAACCCTAATCCTAACCCTAACCCTCACACCAGATACTGACTGGTTTTCGGACCACCCCAGACCCCCCCAATAAAGCAAAAATGCATGTTTCAGAGTGGCCTTTTATTGTGGCCAGCCTAAGGCACACCTGTGCAATAATCATGCTGCCTAATCAGCATCTTGATATGCCACACCTGTGAGGTGGGATGGATTATCTCGGCAAAGGAGAAGTGCTCACTATCAAAGATTTTTTCAGATTTGTGAACAATATTTGAGAGAAATGGTTATTTTGTGTATATAGAAAATGTTTTAGATCTTTGAGTTCATCTCATGAAAAATGGGAGCAAAAACAAAAGTGTCGCGTTTATATTTTTGTTCAGTGCATATACATATAAAGCAGCCAACAGCATGCAATGTCTTTATAAAAAGGCAAGTGATGGTATGCAGAAGCACATCCAAGAAGAATTCAGTTTTTTTGTTGGGACCCGTTGAGTGAAATGCAGCCCTGCAGACTTGTCTCTGTCTCTGATATCAAAGGTGATATGAACTCTGTCTCTGTGTGTAACTTAACTTTCTAATGGAGCCCCATTTGAAATACCGCACCAATTGGCAGCCTGCAGCTCACATATTTCAGTCGTGTCTTTGTGACCTTTCAAACCAGAATTTACATTTAAATTTCAATAATAAGCAAGTTCACACATCCAAGGGAAATTCAGAGGCCACATTCATGCCCGGCTCTTTTCTCCACTCTATCCACAATTCCTCCACTCACAATATAAATGGGAGGAAGGAATATGCATGCAGCCATTTGCCCAGATCAATGTCAAAACACAGCAGAGTATCCTTGAGTCGTGGGGATACAAACCAATGTTCGGTACAGACAAATGTATATAACAGGGAGGAGTGTGAAGCAGAAAGCTTAAACAACAGCATCAGGAGGAGCTGGGGGTCTGCGAGCAAAACAGGGAAAAAAAATCACTGTTTGAATCTGATGAATTTCTAGTGTTGTGTTAAAGCTTGGAAGATCACAATGCACTTGTAATAGAAAGGACTTTTTTGATTCCTGCAAGGAAAACCGTGGGGGGAAATATTGACAAATATGCTTGAGAAAATGGATGAAGAAAAGCCTTATTTGCCACAGAGTCATGCAGCTACAGTTGTTACCGAGCCAAGGACAACCTTAAGTTACTTCACACCAGCGCAGTATCTTAGAGCTCAGAAGCCATGGACTTAAAATCAGTTAGAAGTCTGAGAGAGCTTTCCATCAACAGTAAATAACAGGCGAGCTTCAGGACGACAGGATTTTTATACAGGCAGCAGCTTTAGAATCGTGTTCTAATACTTTGCTAGAGTGGTTTTAACAGGACCTGAGTTAGGGTGCCTCACTGAGCCTAATAGTAATTAGTGGAAGTTAATGGACCAGACCAGTAATTTAGTGTGTTAAAGCCAATTTACTGCAGATAACGTATACTTATTATTGGTAAACATTTTCCACGCGATGGGTTTCATTGCATTGTCGGCCCACTGTACTGTGAATGATTTAATAAGACGTTTGTGTTTTTCATTTCTTCATTTTTTCAACACTATACTATTACTTTTTATTCAATGACTTTTACCTTTACACGATGACACGATTATACAGATACAAATTATACAAATGTAAATGTAGAAAAAGAAAAAGGGGCAAAAACATAACAAAACATAACAATTTATAATCCACACATTGTATTGCTTATTAATAGGACTTTGCTTTTCATTTATTTACTTTTTTATTCAAATCTTCATTTGTTACATGCAATGCATGTTAATGGCATAATTTACTATTATTTTAATGGCAAGTCTATGGCATACTTTTGTATGACCCTCAGGGACATTTTTATATTGTACTATACTACTATATTATTATGAAATACTTTTCTATTACTCTTTGTTGCCATACCGTATTATGACTTTTGATAGTATTTTTTACGACATACTATATTACAACTTTGTATGACATGCTAGGACATACTATACTAGGGCTTTTGAAGGTATTTTTATGACATACTATAATACAACTCTGTAAGACATGTTATGAGACAGTATGCCAGGACTTTTATGTTTTACTGTAAAATCTCTTTTTGTGGCATTATTATGGCACATTATACTATGATCTCTTTAATGAAATACTAAACTACTTATCTCTTATGACATACTATATTACTTTTTCATGACATACCATATTATGTTTTCTTGTGACAAACTATACTTTGACTTCTGTGACCTTATGCTTTCACGTGTTAGTTTCCATACAACAATATGACATGTTTATGACTTTCATGACAATGACATTCAATATATATATTGTGTTTTTTATGACATTCTACAGGTTGAAGAACAACCTCTATCTTTGACTACAAGAAGTGTGTGTTGTTTATTTATCAGCTTAAAGCTCACCAAGAAAGCTGTTGGAATACTTTCCTCCAACACTCTGTTTCCATAGTAACACACTGACACTGTCTTACTGCTAATGTGTTAGCGTGAACGCAAAAATAAATTGATTGGTTGTGTTTAACCAGAGACAACGCTGAATTATGTCCTCAGGGCCAACATATTAACTCTTTTGACATTTTGTATGCTCATCCTGACTGGTGAATTTAATTTAATGTGAGTTTAACTACTCCTAATGTTGTCAGTTACCTCCTGGATCCCCCTCCAGGGTCCCTCCTAGGGGTCCCTGGGTTACACTTTGGGAACCGTTCCTCTACCTGTGCAACAACACTTCTACCCCCTTTTTTCAGCTCTTATGCGACACTCAGTCATTAATATTCGTAGCTGATTAAGAGCTGAGGTTGTTTCAGATTTAAATAGCAGTTAGTCTTGGTAACAGCTCCCACGAGGTTGTGAAGATGTCGCTCCCTTTTTCTCTCAGTTTTGATATTCAAACCTGGCTGCCGAGGTGAGGGAGCTGGCAAGATCGCCAAATAATGATGTGTGGGAGTGACAATGTGTCCATCCCTGGCTGCTGTTCCTTCGACTAATGGTGGCAATGTCCAGCCTCTGATTAATTAAACATCCCTTGGGGTCAGGGAGTCATAGAAGGCGATGTAATGTATCATCTGGCTCATGTGTAATGGAGTGTGACCTACTGCGGAGTCTCTCATTAAGAGTGATAAACTCAGACGCTGCATCCAAGGCCTCTTCCCAATTCAGCGAGGTCGGGCGAGGTATGACACAGGGACATGTCTCCACAAATAACTGCTGCTTTTTGCCCCTGGTAACCAATTGAGTGTAATCATAATTGCCAGCCTTCACATTGAAATGGATGCAACAATATCAGCTTTTTACATTCTCAAGGACAACCGTCTTATGGCGCTTTTCCACTGCAGCACGTAGCACGTAGAATATGCTAAACTAGTGATGTAAACACTCTCGGCTGCTGAATGGTCAGAGAGAATCGCTGGCAAGGGGGCTACAACTATTGGGTGTCATATTGTCATACTGATATTTTGTACAAACTGTGAAGTCCAGTGAGACAAATGTAACATTTGTGATATTGGGCTATATAAATAAACATTGATTGATTGATTGATTGACAACTACAACAAAATGAAAATATTTTACCGTGATTTAATTGTAATACAAGTTTCAAAATGATGCCGAAGTAACAACATATACAACTGACACCGGTCTGCAGAAAAGACGGCAGGCAAAAAACTTTTTAAAATGCGTGTTTTCTGAATGGAGATCGGATCGATCAGGCTAAGCTAACGTTGTAGCCTACTGTATATGCTCCGTCTACACTCACAACAACGGCCTACAGACATATAACCAGTGACTGTATTCGCCATGACACAGACAGTCTGTGGTTTGTACTTGTTTAACTTTTGTCTAGTTTCTGAATAGATATGAGGAGCTGTGAGCTCTGAACGGCGGATGTTTTGGTTTTGTGGTTCGCATTGAAGATGACATCACGGCAGTTTTACGCAGCGTCGCTCCGCCCGACAAACAGCCGATCGCTCCGCCTACACTGCGTTACTAAAGTAACTAAACTGTAATGGAAACGCAGCTTAAAGTGAGCCCGGCCTACCAAGGCCAAACTAAGCTGTGCTAATCCGTGCTAGGTCCTGCAGTGGAAAAGCGCCTTTAGAACAGACTGTTCTTGTCTCCAGTGGCCAATTTCCAAATGACAGAAAAATTATGTCAGCACTATATTTGAGGAAACTAAATCACCTGTAGAAACACTAGTAAAAATGCTGTATGTGTTGTTTGGTTGGAAGCCAATTATAGCAACGTTTGTCTTTCAGCACGTCTGTTGAATCACATTACATGTATTGAGTTATTATAGGTCTATATCTTATTTTCTTTGGTTTTCGCCATCGATAAACAAATCTGTTTTGTTTTGTAACAGAAAAACATTATGCGTATTTACTTACTTTAAGAATATCACTGTGTGATTCGTACTTGCTAATGTTTATCTCTATTTACTGGCTTTCACGTCTTTGCTAAGCTTGGGAAAATTCTTTATTAAGAAGATTTGTTGCAATGTTGTTAGTTACACTCTCTGTGCACCAACACTAGACCTTCAACTACTGCTGAACTGAGAACATCCTGATACTGCCTCCCTAAACTTCCAGAATGCTACTTTCATTATCGTCAAGCTTAACCCCACCTTTTTCCTCTCTCTGTTTAAATAGGCAACCCAAACTCTATTCTTCGTCTTTCACTCTGCAGACGGTATGCTCTCTGTATGACTGACTGAACTTCTTGCAAGAATAAAATACAACAAAGAAAATGGAATGATTCATTCTTTATTCACGTTTGATAAATACATTCCCACAACATTTCATATTTGTATGGTGCTTTCAAATGTTCCATTTCATTTCTATGTGTGAAAAGAATCATGTTTAGAGATGAATATTTATAATACTGTGATACAACACCAAAAAATACTCAAAGATTTTTGCTTTTGCCTATGCATACATCCAGCAGGTACTGGAGCACCATAAGTATTCATTTGGAGTGTTGTTTCTGGCCACCTGGCAGAATTCCAGTATTCCCCAGCTCCTGAGGGAAGTTTCTGGCTCTTTAGCTAAATCCTCCACTATGCTATTCTGCAGTTGCTGTGCTGCTGTGCAGGTAGGGTGAGGAGGGTTTTTACTAGAGGGTTTTCACTGAAAATATAGCTGCCTGCCACACCCAATAATACAATGGTGGAACAAAACAAACGGAAAAAAAGCTGAAAGTCAGCTCATACATCTCCATGGCTTCGTCTTTAAAGTGACCCCTTAACATTACCCAGTCATTGGATCCAATTTGATTATGAAAATGTTGAAATACCCGCTTTAAACTTACTATGGCTATAATTCAATAAAGTAATATGCCAACAATCGAACAATGCAAACAGGTTATTTATTGTAACTATTTAAAACTATTTTTCCAATTGATTATCTTGAACTTCAATATTATTCGTGACATCCAGTGGCGGATTTAGGATTGTAGGAGATCCGGGGTTTAGGATTTGTTGGGGGGTGGACCGAACATCCTTTAGGGGGGTCGTCGCCTCCTCTAGGGGGGTCCGGGGGCATGCCGGCAAGATTTCTCTTTAAATATTGAAGTTAAAAGCATCAATCTGGTGCACTTTGAGAGCAACATTAACCCTACCTTAATAATACCTTAAAGCGGACAAAAGGCACTGGAGAGCACTTATTCATTAACACCCTTTAATGAAGCAAACTAATGCCTTAACTCACTCAAATACAGTCGTTTACTTATTTTGGCAAAACGAATGTGCGTAAAGTTTTAAAGGATACAGATAGTCTCACCTTGATTCTGGCGCATTGCTTATCGTTTTATAGATCTATTCTCATCCACCATCTTTATTTGTGACGTAAAGAGTGTAAGAGTCACGTTTCTGAATCGGACACTCTGAGTGGATGCAGTCACAGCCAATCAGAGTCTGATTCAGAGGGTTGCCTGTCAGTTTCGTTGCTATGGTTCCGTTGTTATGTGTACTGAAACGAGAGCCGGTATAAATCCACGCACAAAGACTAAATACAAATTGGAATACGTTATTTTAGTGTCTTAAAGGTAGACTGAGGTATGAAGGGTTAACGTTACATCTTAGGATAATTTTTAGTCATGTTCTGTATACATACTAACATATAAGGGTATAATTAGTGTGGTTACTCCATGTTTACTAGCTATAACATTAACATTACATCACTCTTTTTCACTTCTTACTCAGTCAGCCAGAGTGCAGATATCACCATTAGATTCACAAACCTGAAACATCATCCATTTCTTCACTGCTGGTGATGACATTTATTGTCAGCTGCTGATACTGA
>NW_011334393.1:9858-17832 GCF_000735185.1 Notothenia coriiceps
TATATATATATATATAATATATATATTATATATATATATATTTAATATTATTTATATTATATATATTCATATATATATATATTATGTAAATTATATTTTGTTATATAAAAACTCACCCGACACAGACTTTTGACGAGTCGATGACAGACGACATACGTGGGAGAATGCTTGTACTTGATATATACTTGATATCATAATATGATATCATGGTGACATTCTCAACATATCACAGGATATCAGTCAACCATCACAAGACATCATAAAAAGTGGACGATAGCATAATTGTATCAAAAAAGACATTCACGGTAAAATAATCGATATCATCGGGATATTATAAAGGGTATCATTTATGATACATAGATCAGAAAACATCTAAGGATATATAAAATTTATATATTGATTTCCTATTATTATATCACAAAGTATCAACAAAAAATTTGTGTGATATCTCGTGAAGATATCATCTATAGTACTATAACCAGTATCACTTACGTATAATAATGATATCACAAACCATTTTCGTAATGTTAGGATCTTAATTAATTAATGTATTTATTGTTGTATAAGTAGAATAATACCTCAGTCTAAACCCAGTTACTGTTAGTTATATATACAAAGAGTGTGAAACCCCGCCTCGGTGACCTGAAACTAACTGTCGATGGTCCTTCGGGTCTCACCGGTCCAAAACTATTTACTGACTTGATAGTTAATTAAACTATATTTTATTTACTGTGTAATAAGATCCTCACATTACGAAAGTGTTTGTGATATCATTATTATACGTAAGTAATATTTTATAGTATGATTAATGATATCCTCGAAAAGATATCACCACAAGTTTTTTGTTGATGTCTTTGTAATATAATATGAGATCATCATGATAAATTTTATTATATCACAATTATGCCTTTTGTGGTTTTTTTTTGATTATCATCATGAAAATTGTTTGTGAAATCATTATTATAGTGTACTGTTATAGTACTATATGATCCTCACGAAGGATATCACACCAATTTTTGTTGAATACTTTGTGATATATATTAATAGATATCAATTATGATAAATTTTATTATTCCTATGATGTTTCTAGATCTATGTATCATTCTTGATTTAATGTATAACTTTATAATATTCCCGATGATATTATTATTACCTGTTCTTTTATATATATATATATATATATAAGCTGTACACTTTAGGAATATAATGGTTTTTTATGGACATCTTTACCATTCAATCTCGTCCAACTGATATTGCTGCTGGCACTCGGCTCTTGGTAGTTCAGGCATTTATCAAACCTGGCAACTCCAGGTTTCCTGGCAGCTGTCAATCAAAGTCCAGTGGCTCCGCCCCAAAGTGTGAGACATTTTTCACGCGTGCGCAGACAGACTCCGCGAGAGAGTGAGGCTGACACTCCCGCGAGCGAGCATGAGGGCGAGGGCTGTCTCTGCTCGCGGGGGTTTAATCTGCGCGCGAGGGTCATTTCATGCGCGTGTAAAAGCACATTTTCCGCTCGTGAGTAGCTTGTTTTGCGCGCTAGAATATTGACCTAAATCTGACTCCATAGACTAACACAGGTTGAAAGAGACGACACACACATTTTTCCAACCCGCATTCCGCGAAGACCCGCCCTACTGTGCTTCTGATTCCCAGACTGTTGGTGGGGAAAAAACAGTGACGTGATGCTGAATGTGATTGGACCAATGCGTTGACAGACACACACAGACAGTGGAACAGTCGGACATGCAGAGCGCTGTTTGCAGTGGACATAGCGGATAATTTTGACTCGTTGTGTTGTGGCGATGTTTCGCAGATAACACAGATACATATGAAAAGCATAATTTGCTCAGAGTCCAGAGACAGTTGAGGTTCGGTCCGGATCCGGACCGGAGTCCGGATTTTGAGGATGCCTGGTATACTTAGTGTGGTTACTCCATGTTTACTAGCTAACAAATGATACTATTGACATCTAACCATATCCAACCACACTTGTGTGCCAGTAATTAGCATATTATTTTAAGAAAATGGTAACTCTTTCTATGACTCATGGTCTGCCTAGCAGCTGTTAACAAGTCCATAACCGTCATTAGTCAATCATCTTCCTCGGAGACAGAGATTTAAAAGCTGTCTAAAGTGCTTATTGACACCACATTCTGAAGCTATTTTAGTGGAGTTAAATAAGGATCAATGATCTAACACTAGTCATGGTCACAGTTGTATTAATTGTTTTTGCAATGGTAGCCTATCTCTATTAATGGAAATTTTTCTTGATACTTCAGAGGATAAAAAGGGAACCGGGGGCTATCTCAGCAAAAGAGACTCTGAAATATCTTTTATCTCATGTGAGAAAATCTCAGTTTTCCAAAACATCACTGACAATTTTCGTTCTTCAGCAATGACAGACTCAACCGTTGGATTACTAAATTCTAGCGAGGGCAAATTATTAATCAAATATCTCTTTCATGTAATCTGAATATCAGCCCCCTCCTATCAAGCTGATTACTATATTTCAGTTTTGTAAGGGCCAACCAAAATGTTTTTATAGCGTTTGTTTGAACACCAACCCCCTGACACTGTACATTTGTATCGTCTGCGATCAAATTCCTCTTGCCGTCGTTGGTAATCGCAGCGATCTGACCCCAGGAGCACACCACTGCTCATCGCCTGCCATCGCTCCGCTTCTCCCCGCTGAGCTGCGTAGGCGTGACTCAACCGAACTTCCCCCCGCTGGGCAGAGAACAGCCACGAAGCCCCGCAGCTACACCCCTGCTGGAATATCAGATCATCTGCCCCCCCTGCGGCTCGCCTTTCAAACTGCGTAAGGCCATCTTCTCCCAGCACTAGCACATTTTTCAAAGGCAGAGCCAACACTTGGGGAATATATTACCATCCCATCTCAAGCCCATCTGGAGAAGCAACACCTGGGAAGGCGTTTTCCGTTTTCATTGATTCTTTATCCCACACGGGGGGGGGGGGGGGAGACTCCTGCCCTGCAAGACTAATACAGAGTCCCTCCATCATTACGCGTTGTTAATCATCTAAATTAATTTTCCTTCGCCTCCTTTTTGCTGACTCTAGAGGTGAAGATGACATCCGATATTTTATTTCTTTTATCAGTGTTCTAAAAGCAATGCACAGATTACAAAGGCGCAGTAATGAACAACATGCTGGGTTAGTATATGTAAAGACGAGGCGCATTTTCATTATAAATAGATAGCAATCACAGGCAATAAAAGCTGTGAAGCTCCAACATTTCCTTAAAACTGAAAAGCCCCCTTCTCTCCTCCTGAATGGTGTTTTGGCAGGACTTTGCTGATTACATGGTTCACATCGCTTTGACAAAAGAGGAAATTGGTTACTTCATTATTCTGTTCCACTGAGACACAACAGGTCTCCAACGGACAAATATGGTCTTGACCTGACCTTCATAGATATTCAGATGTTGTGCATTCCTAATGAGGGACATGAAACAAAGAGGAAGAAAGACAGAAATCACCTCCCTTTTTTTTCTTCCTGGAGAGGGAATACATTATCTTCATCAAATACAGATTCCTTTGTAAAGTGTGCATGTTAATTACAGGAAAATACATCCACTTGTCACAAAAACTTAAATTAGTTCATTTATTAACCACATGAACTCTGATTGTGTATTGATTACTGCATGGAATAGAATCCTTGTAATGCACATTGTTGTATTTCTCTTCCTGTTATAAAAAACGATAGGGAACGATCATGCTGTTCTATGTGGAGGCAAGCTGTAAGATCAAGACTGTTGGAATACTAAATCAGGTGGTAGATGTCAAATTTAGAACATTTTCACTGACGATAAAAACTGTACATGTTTATTTGATTTTCACAACTTCTTTGCCGTCTTGTCTCTTGGCTTCTGTTTATCCACTGTGAACCCATGAGATTTTTTGCGAAGTCTACAGTATGTTCAACAAACCCTGTTTCTGATTAAAAAAAACATCTTTCTTTGCGGTATTCATCACCAGTTGGAGTGGGATAGAGCTCCAGGTGCTGCTCAGTATGTTTGTCAGGAAGCCGGTCTCCAGGTCCCTCTTTTAGATGAAGATCCACACTGGGAGGAGGTCTTCGTCACAGCCGGCTCATCGCTGTATTCTCGGTTCCCACACTCATCCAACAGAATGGTACATTTGGGAGATTCTGCACACTCATATTATATTCTTTAAATGCTTTTTGCAGAAATGTATTTAAATGATTAATACCTCAACATGCATTGTTCAGGTACAGTAAATACAAAAGACTGATTTTGCATTTTGAGAGGGCTGGTTGCACAAGAACAAAAAAAATAGTTTAGATTTGTATATACTCATTCTGACATCTTGCAGGAGATGTAGACACTAAATTATTTTTTTGTAATTTGAGACAGCTGGGAAGGTTTTTTGGACTTGCATCTTTCATAATGAGTAGTTTTCATATATGCAGGTCATGCAGAGCACAATGTGAATCTAGAGGTGTCAGAAAAACGTTTTATGTTTCTGGAAACATGAGGTTTTCCTAAAATAGTGTGGCATATTTGACATAACTCTTTCTTTGAACATCCAAAAGGCCGCATTAGTGACAGCATGATTGTTAGCCTTTAGGCATTATGCTACACTACACATTAGCACCATACAAAATAAGATCTACAAAACTTTTGTTCTTGTTTTTAATTGTGCAAATGCATCTTAACATGGAGCTGTATAAAGAATAAAGATAACCTTCAGGGAATCATAGAGTGGGTACACTCCCAGAAGCCATATGCTCAGTTGGTTCACCATCAATGAGTTGATTTCGGTGGGATAAAATCAGTAATCCTCCATGGGGTGTAATCACTGAGGACGAGAATCTGTTGATGTCACAAACACAATCTCACGATGCTGAACACTCTCCTTTCCTTTCCAAATGTAGTTCTGTAAAATTATAAATTCAACACAAATGTCACTCATTTAAAATCTGCAACATCTGAATTTCCCATCAAAATATAAAAACAGAACAATGTTGATCATCAAACATATTATTAAACTAGTGAGGACAAGTGTGAAGTTTATAGGTCGGATTATTTTCTTCTGACTACAAGTGAGAAATGCCATCTTCCCCTTATTACCTCTGCATTTATCACTGGCAGACAGATTGAATGAATATTGACTTTGCCTGGAATAATAGCTTTACAGAGCACAAAGTCTGGCCTATTCAAATATTGCTCCCTTGCAAATTCAGACTCATGAGCTCCACTGAATCCTCCTCCCAATAATTGGATTTCCCTCCTCCTCTCCTCTCCGACCCTCTCTCGTCTGTGGAGTGTTCTTTCCCCGCAGGATCTCCCACCATATGTCGCTCCATCCTCCCTACATTCAGCATGCTACTTCCCTGCAATGAAATTAATATTTCACAGGCGGCTCCTCAGCCATTTTTCTTGCTGACGAGTTGGAGGTGAATAGAAAGTTTCCTGAGCAGCCACAGAACAATAAATATTTTAACGCTTCCCTTGGAAGTTCTCCAATCCGACGCTCCTTATGTACACTGTCAGACACGTGCTCTCGTGCCATTTCTCTCTTTCCCCCCGTGTTACTCTGACTCCTTCTCTATCCATCTATCCCTCCCGCCTCATCTGCCACACCATCTGCGCAGCTGTAATAAGCCGGGCTCCTCGTGTGCTCTCTTTCACTCTCTTGCTTCTCTCCCCTCCCGTCTCCCCTCTACAGGCATGGCCTCCCTCTGCATGGCTGTTTGACTGACTTGTTTGCATCCCTCCACAACCCCGCAGTCAGGTTCCCTGTGTGCAGAAATGTCTCACACACGCTACATCCTGCCATTACTCAGCAAGCCTGGTCGGTTAACACAACACTGCCTTTATCGTCGGGTGAAAGCGTGCCACAAGCGTGAATGCGATAACCTTTACACGTGCTCTCTCCGGGGCATGTACAAGATGCGTGATCACTCTACTCTGACAAAACACCATCAACCTCTCACATTGAAGAGTGCACAGCCCGAGATCTAACAATTCAAGTCCTCATCAGCAGCACACTATTGATCTGAGCCAGTCATCACACTGACATACCACTCAGCTGGATAATGGAAAAATCACTGTGAAATATGGGGTGTGATTCTCTTGGCTTTGGGATTAAACTACAAAAGTGTATCAAACACAAACTCCTAGAATGTGATTTGTTTTTCTTCCACCGTGTTAAGCGTCTGGTAAAAGCCAGCAGCTGGAGAGGACACTGTGCCACACTGCAAATGGTGATAGGCTTTTGTGGTGTTCTTATTGATTGTTTGCCCACAAGAACGAAATAGCATGACTGGGAGAACAAGGCGTATCATCCAATACAACAAAGAGCTCTGCCGCCTCGCAGTGGCCCGTTTGGGTAACAGTTCCTTAATGTTTTGAACGGGAGGAGGGACATCAAATAGTCAAACTGTGTGCTCATCCTTCTGAGAAGTCTGGAACATATCCACAAAAGGGAACTAGTTGAAACAGAAACATGAGAGCAAAAAAGTGTTTGTTATGTGCTTGTTATATCCCTGATAAATGTATTTTCCTGATTTTTAAAAGATAGATTCACCTCATTTGTACATACCCAATGCCCTTCTTAATGAGCCTCTTAGAGATATTTGTGCATTTGTTAGTTTTTTTCTTACTTGTGTGCACAAGACACAGTTGGGAAAAGATCTGTTACATATTGTCTCAAAATGTGATGACGGATTTAGAGTTGCTTGTGCCCGCACTGTCGATTTGTGTGTATTAAAGGGACCAAATGATCCTCATTTTCAGGTTTGATGATTGAATGTTATGTCTCTACTGTGACATGTTTCCATGCTTTAATGTTCAAAAAGGTCTTTATTTTTTTTCATACACTGAAAAAAAGAACACATTGGATTTACTCAATTCAATTGTGGACATTGGTGGCACACAAATAGTTTGCTTTGGCAGCAACCTATAGAATTGTTTTAAATCAACACAAACGATTTATGTCAAATCAATGCAAGTACTTTGTGCTGATTCAAAGTTATTGAAATGTGTTTTAATAAAGTAAATTAAACACTTTCATAATTGTACTCCAACCCAATTTGATCGCTTCATTCAAACACAATCCAATCCCTTTTATTCCAACACTATTTGATCACATAACTCTAGCAATATTTTTTATTTTAATATTCCCATGTCAATTACCTGTTTTCAGAAATGTAATTTGTTTTATAGATGTAATACATTATATTTATAAATATAATGTAATATAAATATCAAACAGATTTTTAAATAAAAGTACAATAAACTATTAAAATGTCAGCAATAAATGTGTTCTTGTTGTCTAATACTTTTCAATGAACTTTTTCTTGATCACTCTAATCATAACCCACTTTTTTTTCATTGAAAACGATTAGAACGTTTTGTTTCAAAACCTTTATTCCAGAACCTGGAGATTAAAGAATCACTCAAGTATTTTTAAAACATCCAATCTCCAATTTGAGAAGTACAAATATTAAAAAGGACCTTACATATTGTTTAGCAATTTCGTTACAACAGTAACAAGGTAAACAAAACCATATATAAAAAGCATCCCCTGCTTTTTACAAGGCATCAATAACTGGAATGGTGGTAGGAGAACCAGCCAGACCACTCAGTCCAGGAATGTAGACTGCATCTACCTCAACTACAGGAACAGTGAGCCGTGAACATGGACAGTGAGCTCTCTTCACTTGTGCATTTTCCTTTTCAAGTTTTGGGCCTTTCTTGAAAGGTCAGACTCATCCAACTCCATTATAACCTTCTGAATAACTTCTAAGGTGTAGCCGAGCTTTGACGGGTAATTCACGTTTAGGGCATACATGGGTCCAAACAGCATTGCAGCTGCAAGAGCCACATTCTCCAGATCCTGAAGCACCACCACACCCTCGAGGATTACTCCGACATCAGAATAGTCATTGCTGGGAGTCTCTCTGGAAACATAGATTCCCACTGTTACGTAG
>NW_011334394.1:0-2049 GCF_000735185.1 Notothenia coriiceps
AGGACTGTTTGAGGCATATGATAGCTATGTGATTAACATGATGATTCAGCCTCTATGGAGAGAGACATATGACAAGCATGCTCATTTCTGACGTGGAGCTAATCTGAAGTAAACATTGAATACTGCTTTCTATTCCTCCATCTTGTGACTGTGGAACTCCCTCTCTTGGATATCAGCATGTGAAGGACACTGTTCAGGAACTAGTTGATGCTCTGTATGTGATGACTACTTCCATTCTGGAGAGGATCACAGATACATGGATCCTGAGGTTCAAGCTCAAGCCGGGGACCAGGGAGATGTTTCTAACACCTTCCTACCTATTTACCTTTCAGAGCTGGAAAATGTCTGAAGAGGTTCCACATGAGGCGGATCATACCCAGTCCACCCAGTCCACCCAGTCCACCCAGTCGCCGACCCAGTCCCCGACCCAGGCTAAGTCCGAGTCTAAGACCCAGCAGGGCTCCAGCTCCTCCAGCGGTCCCACCTCCTCCTCCAGCGGCTCTGGGACTCTGAGCAGCGTCGACACCATCCCTGTCACTCTGTCCTCCGTCCCAGAGGAGCCAGAGCCTCAGCCCTGGTGCCGCCTGCTGCCCATGGCCCGGGGCTTCAGGAGCCACGGTGAGCTAACACTGGGCTAACACTGGGCTAACACTGGGCTAACACTGGGCTAACACTGGGCTAACACTGGGCTAACACTGGGCTAACACTGGGCTTCAGGAGCGACGGTGAGATAACACTGCGCTAAAAATGAGCTAACACTGGGCTAACACTGAGCTAACACCGAGCTAACACTAACACAGGGCTTCAGGAGCGACAGTGAGATAACTTTGTTTTTAAGAAAAAAGTAAGAATTTTGAGATTTTGAAAAAAAAGTAAGAATCTTTAGAATTTAAGAAAAAAATAAGAATTATTTCAGAAAAAAAATTATTTTTAAGAAAAAAATCTGAATTTTTAATTTTTAATAATTTTGAGAAAAAAGTCAGAATGATGTATTTACTGTATTTTATGTGGTAGAACAAAGCCTTTAAATCTCTTCAGCTCGTGTTTATCACAGACCTTAATTCAGGAGAACAACCAAAAACACATTCAGAGAACCATTGACCTTCAGAACAGAGGACAGGAAGTGAGAACTAGTCCTTGAGTTAGCACCGGTCTTACACTGGATGTACGTTTAGCTCTCAAACTAACGTAGTTTTATCCCGAATGGTGTCCTGACCTGTTTGTTTACCAGTGGTTATAATCTTTAATAAATATCAGAAATCACACTCTGTAATCCTGTTGTTTGTTTACTAATCCTGTTGTTTGTTTACTAATGCTGTTGTTGACTGCTTGTCTGCAGACTGTTTCGAGGACCAGTACCTGTTCGGACGCGGCTCCAACTGTAACTACGTTCTGAACGATCCGGACGACACAGAATCCAAGAAGTTCAGAATCTACAGCAAGAGACACTTCAGGATCTACAGGGTGAGGTCACTTCCTGTTTATCATCTATGCATCAATGAGACGGGATCATGTGACGGGAACCTGTCTGTCTGCCTGTCTGTCTGCCAGGAGGGCAGCGAGGTGTTTGTGGTGGACCTCAGTAACAACGGGACGTTTGTGGATGGTATTCGGATCGGGAAAGACAAGAAGCTTCCTCTGGTCAACAACGCCGTGATCGCTCTGGCTGAGCCGCGAAACAAAGGTCAGACACCATTCAACATTCAAAGACTCAACATTCAAAGACTCAACATTCAAAGACTCAACATTCAAAGACTCAACATTCAAAGTTTCAACATTCAAAGTTTCAACATTCAAAGACTCAACATTCAAAGTTTCAACATTCAAAGTTTCAACATTCAAATATTCAACATTCAAATATTCAACATTCAAAGTTTCAACATTCAAAGTCTCAACATTCAAAGATTCAACATTCAAAGGTGTTATCATCATATGCTCAGCAGCTTCAGTCTGAGCTCCTCCAACAATGCAACATATATAATAAAATACAAAAATAGTAGCAAGAAGTCTGTAATACATGTAAAATAGAATATGATATGTACAAGAAGA
>NW_011334395.1:0-4033 GCF_000735185.1 Notothenia coriiceps
ATCGTATCGTTGGCAACGTATCGAGATGCACATGGCATCGGCCTCAGTGATGGTGATGCACATCCCTACTCCAGAGGGAGTTTCTCTCCCCCCCCTGCCTGAAACGCCTACATTGGACTCCTTTGTTTACTTCCTGAACATAGTGGCATCACTTTGTAATACTCACGCTACTATTGGCTAGCGCTCCAACACACTGTACGTGATAGGCTAAGGGGCGGGACATCTGTAAGCGGTTGACCAATCTTTAAAGTATCAGCAGGAGAGGATCTTTAAAGTAGAGACACTACATACTGATATACACCTGAATCAGCAGGAGAGGACTCTTTAAAGTAGAGACACTACATACTGATATACACCTGAACATCAGCAGGAGAGGACTCTTTAAAGTAGAGACACTACATACTGATATACACCTGAACATCAGCAGGAGAGGACTCTTTAAAGTAGAGACACTACATACTGATATACACCTGAACATCAGCAAGAGAGGACTCTTTAAAGTAGAGACACTACATACTGATATACACCTGAACATCAGCAAGAGAGGACTCTTTAAAGTAGAGGCACTACATACTGATATACACCTGAACATCAGCAGGAGAGGACTCTTTAAAGTAGAGACACTACATACTGATATACACCTGAACATCAGCAGAAGAGGACTCTTTAAAGTAGAGACACTACATACTGATATGAACCTAAAAAAAGGGCTTGATTAAGATATTATTTTTGAAATAAATATTCCAAACCCTGTTGTGGTTGATTGGTCGGTGCAGCAGGAGCTCGGCCAGAGGAGCTGGCAGTCAGCTGTCTGATGGACCCCGGACACTGACCCCTGGGGTACCGGGAGCAGGGGCCCCTCGCTAAATCAAAGATAAGAATACAAATTGGCATAAGATAACAACATCAATCATTGCAATACATGATTCAGAACTGACTTACACATCCACAGGTTTGGTTATAAAAAAACTTGTGTGTGTTGTGTCTGAATTTACTTTTAGGTGATCTATTGACTGTTGACTGTTGATCTGTTGACCCCATTTCCAGTCTTTAGGCTAAGCTAAGCGGCCTAGATTTATATTTTCTTCATGGTACTGAGCTTCTCATCCAACTCCCTGCAAAAAGATAATATGTGTATTTTCCTAAAGACCATTCCCCTGAATTCTTGAAATCAAAATGGATTTGTTTACTAAGAGTATGGCTTTGTATTTGGCAATGCACTACCCAACTTAGCTAGTATGTTGTTTTGGTGATGCAAATTGTCTGAGAAAGTTGATTCAACATTTGAAAAAACAACCCCTCCAGTCTTCTTCATGGGCAGTTTCTGCATCCAGAGTCATTCGCAAAAGCTTTGTGTATTTTCTGTATTTAATGAATGCTTTTTTGGACACAGTTAAGGTTTTTGTTCCTTCTTTTTGAATGAATAAGAATTAGAACAACCTCACCTGAGTACCATTCCTCACTCTCACTGTTGGAGTCTGCCCACCCCCTACCTGGTCTCCGATTTCCTGAAGAGGAGAAAACCAATGAAGAAGGGAAACATATCAGTTTTATGGTGAGAAAAAGGAAGAGTCAAGTCTGCAACATATTTCACGTCTAAACTTCAATATATTAAAAATATGTGACTTTTTGTCTTGCATCTCAGTACCTGCATTTATGCGCACACAAATATTCACTGCATTTATGAGTCCCCTCATGTTTCCTTGTGCCTCTGCTGAGCCATTCATAAATACATATTCCAAAGATTCTATAGATTAATTCTCTCAATTGAGGTTTATTTTGTTCATCTCACAGCTTTCTGTGGATTGATAGTAAACATGAGCTAGCATGGCCCAGATGGGGATTTGTTTGGTTACCTAATTCAGTACACAGTATTAGATCTGGTTAGTGACACTGTGAAATCTGTTCTGCTGGCAGTGAGGTGTTGTTGATACTGACCTGTCGCAGCAGCTCTCAGAGGCTGTGCCGTCCTGGAGAGAGAGCCTGAGACACCGACATCTGAGAGAGGACGGACGGATAAAAGCACCCAGATCAGGATGCTTGTCCATTTACCATCCAATCTTCATAAAGCTTCAATATGAGTTGAAGGTCACTATCCAAAATCTACTTTCTCATGTCTCTTCTACATACATATGTGTCCCCTCTGTGTTAAGAGACTCAGAACGTTTCAGGAACAAAGACCCCCTCTCTTTTTGTCCTGATCCATCTTTATAAAACCTGTCTGAAAATGAGCTGATCAGATGTTGGTCACTTTGTGATGTCACAATGTTTTTTTGGGTTTGCAACGATTAGCCAATCACCAACCAAGGTAACCCCCCCCCCACACACACAAACACACCTTACCACCTGAATCTCCTAGAGCACCATTATGTTTTTTAAACCAATCACCTCTCAGAGGGGCGTGGCCAGCAGCAGCACATTAGCATTTAAAGTTACAGACACATAATCAGCACTTTTGGAACAGGGCTGGATTATGGGATGCTGCAGTGATCTGTTTAGTGTTTCAGCCAATCAGAGACAGGTTCTGTATATATCTGAGACCTGTAATACATTATTGGAAAATACTATAATAGGGGACCTTTACATTGTGCAAGTGTTGCTACAGTAAGTGGCAGAAGGCACAGTGTGTACTGGTTTAGCTGTAGCTGTTGGTTATTACCGCAGTGTAGCTGGTAGTCATGACAACAGGTGCTATACTGGCTGCACTGTGCATCACACTCACACACCCGGCCGCGGCTGAACGTCTCCCCACAGCGACCCTGACAGGACTGATCTGAGGACAGCAGAGAGAACAGCAGACATCATCAACAACTGTCTGAGATGAGGCTGCGTCAGGCACGTTTCATACAAAGCCGACAGGTATAAGGCCCTAAAGATGCTCCAGAATATGGTTCATTTTGGTCTCCACCAACTACAAGGGACATATAGAAGGAGTCTAGTTCTGTGATGTGACATAACAGTAAAGTTTCTTTGTCAAATGAAGCAGCCTGATTAGATACAGATTAGCAGAAAACATTGAAACTGAAGCACATCAAATGTTCTGTTAAATTAAAACAACAGTGGCTGAAAGGTAATAGAAAATAAACAGTTAAACAGTTATTATAAATCAAAACAGCAAAGGATATAGGTTTAAAAGCTCTATAGAAAATAAAAACAGCAAGCTAAAGGGGCTCCAAACACCCAAACATTTGATGAATGTATGATATTAGAGTCAGTGTGCTGCACTAAAGCAAGATTAACAGTCAGGATCATGGACACTCCTTCCCTGCACGTCTCACACCCTGTTGGGTCTGTTCTACTCACATATTATATCTTTGCTTTACATTTTACCACATAATAAATCGCACAGATGAATTACTTATATCTACTGTTGAATATGTTTATCTGTAGAGTGTTGTACCCATGTTGTTAGAAAAGTGGTGGGGACTCTTTTCAGGTTTAAAAAAACAACTGCATTTAGCGTCCATATGTACTGTATTACATACATATGCTTATAGTAGTATTTTTAACAACTATTGCAGTAACTATGCTGCTGCTAAGCGGGAGCAACCATTGCTTCACTATTCTCTATTCAATTATCACTAATATTAAACGTGTCTCAGGTCCAAACTGCACCACTTGACCACCAGAAAGACCCCCAGAAAGTGAGAACACTCCTCCAGATAGTGCATGTTCTCTTGTGCAGATAAACCTCTCAAAGTGTACAATTCTTTGTGCACGCTATTTTCAGAACATATTTAACAAATGATCCTAATGCTGGTGGGGACAAAGTTGGCCATCTCCAAAAGTGGTGGGCATGTCTCCAACGTCCCCAGTATAAATGAGGCCTATGGTTACCTGTGGTGCAGGCAGCCTGGAAGTCCTGGCAGCACTCGTTGTGTCTGAGGCAGCTGAAGTCACAGGTACACTGCTGGCCTCTGGTGAACACCTCCCCACAGCGGCCCACACAGCTGCCTGCAGACAGGGTGTGTGTGTGTGTGTGTGTGTGTGTGTGTGTGTGTGTGTGTGTGTGTGTGTGTGTGTGTGTGTGTGT
>NW_011334396.1:0-3126 GCF_000735185.1 Notothenia coriiceps
ATGCGGCCAATCATATGCGAGGACACACTAGGATCCAGCTCGACAGAGCCGAAAAAAGAAGCTGCATTTCAATGATATTGGAGAAAGCAAAGCTGAGTGCAGGATTTGTAAAATGAAAATAACCTTCAGAGCAGGGTTTTATTTTGGTAACCACTCAGGATTTATTGTCAGAGGTGGAAGAAGTTCAGATCTTGTACTTGAGTAAAAGTACCAGAGTGTGGGAATACTCGGTTACAATGAAAAGTCCTGCATTCAAAATGTTACTCAAGTAAAAGTACAAAAGTATTAGCATCAAAATATACTTAAAGTACCACCTGCAGAGGGATCTAGATTCAGGTATTCTTTTCCCCATGCAGACCGCCTCGCTTCACATTATCCCTTGCATAAAGATAGATTGTGGGTCCCTTATAACATGTTGTACACAGTGGAAATAAACATTCTGGTTACCTCAACATCAGGTATCTTATACATTAAACTCCTTCTGAATCAAACCATCACGGTAGCCTTACCTTACTGATCCCTCTTAAAATAGAAAAAAACACGTTACTTTACCAGCAGAGAGAAAATTGATTATTAAATTATTAATGTGACTAATAAAGGGCAGTTTAATTATTAAGTATTATTCTGTTGATGGATGTCATTACATTTGGTGAAAAGCACATAAGGACTTGTTTAAGACTTGGTTTTTCAAAGTTTAGGACTTGGACTTGACTTGAACTTGCCCCTCCTGACTTGAGACTTGACTTGGACTTGAGTGCAAAGACTTGAGACTTGACTCGGACTTGCAAAACAATGACTTGGTCCAACCTCTGCTATACTTAAGCAATAGCTCACGACAGGCCGTGGTATATGCTCATTATATCACAGCTAAGGGGCGTGGTTCAACGCGAAGCGGAGCAAACTGCAAAAGCAGCCCAACTGTATAGGCCTACTGTTTTTCTCAGACGCGGAGGGATACTGACTTGTTGTGAAAAGTAACTTACAATTCTACCCGTGGTATACGCTCAGTATATCACGGCTAAGAACCAATCAGATTGCTTGATTTGATTTGTCCGTTTTATAAATTAAAACAATGTGTACAGTAGTTTGAAATAAAAGTAAAAAATATATCTGAAGTAGTATAAGTATGCTGCAATATGTAAGTACAGTGGCTCTCTGGTTTAATAATTGTCTTTAAGGTAACATTCAGTAGGCCTACATTTTATGTGGAAGTCTGGTAGAGTGGTGCAGGAATGAGTATAATTCGGAAATGAGTCAGCATTCCACCACTTTCAGTTCCCTCAACTCCTCAAAAAAGGTCTGTGGTAACACAAGCAGGAGAAGTTTTCCCATATTGTTCTATGACATAACCTATGCGTACCCCACTCGTGTAGGTATCATTATGTGTGTTTGCCACACATTTTCTGTCTCCGATGGCCTGAGAGGACAATCTGAGCAAAGGATGGTCACCGCCGGTGGTTCCCCCCCGGGCTCTCTACTGCTTTTCTTCGACCGTTACTATGTACCATTTACTATTTGTTTCGATGTGTAAGTCTGATTTAGAAGAAAAAGTAGGGACATCTTTGATTGCCAAAGTTACCGTGTTTCCAGAGAGCTGGATGTGAGCATAGTTTCCCACAAATAAAATGTACCTGTGAACTTAAAAGCATTAAATCAGACACATTCAAGACAGGAAGTTACATAACCCCCTGTATGATGGAAAATGAATGTTTATACTATCTTCTTATCAGGAGCTTTTTTTTGTTAAAGTTCAAACAAGTTTGTCAGTTATGGTTTAAAAGGGACATTCCAGTCTCACCCACTCAGTCCAACACATACAGTGAACACAACTGAATTCAAATTCCACTTTTAAGAACCATTCACATGAATGGTTCATGAATCAAAACATCTTGAGTGGCATGGTGTTTCAGACATTAATTCCAGTTTCTGTTCATTTAGTCGTGAAGAAAGATGCATTCACACATCTGCCTCAGATCCACAGCCGAGCCAGCTGACTGACATTTCTTTGGTCTGCCTTTCAAACCAGCAGACAGGTCCCGGCTGGACTGTGCAATGTGCACTAGTGATGCCCAGGGTTTGGTCTCTACACACTGCTCCCCCACATCAATCATTGAATATTTGCTGTGTTTTTATTAATTCACCAAACAATGTTCTTAAATTCCAGAGGCCATATTAAAGAAACTTCTTAACTTGCAAATAGTCAATATTTGTATCCTAACCAGAGATAATAAACGTGCAACACACAAATCTAAACTCTACTAACCTAGGGAGATCCGTTTTAATATCACATTCCCCGGGTCAGTGTTAGCTAGCGTGTTTAATCCGCCCTCATGTTGCCTTTAAGGCCCTGACACACCAAGCAGTCACCAGAGAACTCGCCGACGCTGACGCCAACTGTTGCGTCGGCATGTTCTCCTGCGTCTTGGCTATGTGTCCCACTGGAACACACCGAAAAGACTTCCGCCGAGCACCTACGAACTGCGCATGCGTGAGTGGCAATAACTCTCCTTACCAGCAGGCGGCGGTAGTGTGTATTCGTCATTCAAAAGAGGCAACAACCGGAAGACAGAGAAGAAGAACAGTCTACGTGGTACAAACAAACAAAAAATAGCGTGTGCGTTCCGTTTTCACTCTCGTCCATCGAAAACATGTTTTGTGGGGTACTGGAGCTATCAGCCATTGGAGTGTTGCTTGTGGAAGACATTCTCAAGCAACCGTTTCGCTTCTCATGCACCTATTCGCTAGCTGAACAGCCAATCAAAGTGATTTCTTTGTCCGACTGCCTGTGAAAGGCCAACTAAGGCGTGTCACGGCCGACGGTGCGGGACACACCAAATTGAGTTTGGGCGACAGGGAACGCTTCGTCGTCCGACTAACGAAAACCGATTTCGGCCTGGTGTGTCAGGGCCTTCACTCTCACTCTCGCGTGTCAGCGGGGGGTGTGCGGAGAACTGCGCACAGCAGCTGAGGCCCTCTGAGCGGGGCCCCCTGCGCAAGGCGGGGCCCCATGCCGCCTGTGTGATTGGCCTGTAGGGAGGGGCGGCCCTGCCTCCATGGAATTGCCACTTCTAGAGACCTGGCTTAAATAGCGGGCACTGATCCCCAACACTTCTGCTTCGAGTGTTT
>NW_011334397.1:0-2586 GCF_000735185.1 Notothenia coriiceps
GTGTGAATGCGATTGGCACTATCCCCCTGGCGGATTCAGTGCCGTGGTACTTTAGTGCCGGCACTAAAGTACGGCAAGTCCTGCGGTGTGAAAGCGGCTAATGTTGAGGCTGCACATGTGTAGACTCCGTAGTCTTCAAATCCCCACAATGCTTTGCGCATGGACCAATTTCCCCAAATCTGTGGCGGAAAATGTAAGGCTGGACCTCTCATATGACGCACACCTGCACACTTGCTCGCCTGTTCCACTCTTCGTTTTCCGAATGCTAGGAAGTATTCTTGCCTCGCTTCTGAAGCAAGGCCCTCGGAAGACATGTGCTACCAAGCAAGCGTACTCGACATTGAGAAACACCCAGTGTGTTATATTTCTGCTTGACATATGACTTAAACCTGCATTCATAGATTTGTATTGGCTGATTAGGGGACAGATACAAACCTTGCAAAACACTCCACTAACATCCGGTAGAACCTCCCTATAGAGTTTGACTTGTGTTAATAACCAGTCATCTTTTTACACATCGAGCAACAAGGTCATTTCTTTAAAATCGTTTTTTAACCACCTGATAAATGCAAGTTTAATATTCACTTCCTGTTTAGCTAATTGCTCTAGTTTGGTCTCCAGGGACTCCTTCTCAATAGTCCACTTTCTTTGACAGCTTTAGATGCTTACTGTCTATGGTGCGGCGCTGTATGGTGCGCTTCGAATCAGGGGATAGCAGGTTCCAGTCCCACTGCAGTCAGCATGTCGTTGTGTCCCTGAGACACTTCACCCCAAATTGCTCCTGTGGGATTGCCCACTGTACCGAATGTATCCAAGTCGCTTTGGATAAAAACGTCTAACAAGTGAAATTTAATGTAATGTTTATTGCTGTAGAGTTGGTTTTAATCTCCGTACCGCTACGGTTTATCACTAAAACGTTTTTTGGAGCTTGTAAATGTTCCACTTTCTTTAACAGCTATAGAGGCTGATGCTTGCTGCTTTGCATGAGTTGGTTTTAATCTATATATCTATGTGGTTTATCACAGCAATTTCCCATTAGTCATGTGATTCATTGTTTATATAATGATATCGATTACTTCTGCCCTAAATGCTTAAGTGTTTCTAGTTAGATGGTTGCCTGCTTCATTATCTGTCAATGCACTATGCTCTGAATCGACTAACTGTTTAATCTCTTATATAAACTATAAATACTTTGCTTCTCTCTTCTTCTTCTTCTGCGTCATCACTCCACTACCCAGAGGAGGAACACACAATGGCAGCTGAAATTTAAACTGGAAAACAGACGAGTAAGACACAAGAGGCGATGACACACGGGAAGACAGACAGAGGAGATAATGGAGAGCTGTGGAGTGATAGATGGCAGACAGGGACAGAGAGAGTGAGAGGCACTCTTTCACCCTGCGGGAAATTGGAAAATAAATTGAGTTGACACAGGCAGGTTTGCATAGATGCTGGGGAGTGGGAGGAGAGCGCGTTGGACTCGGGGCTTAGGAAGTTCACGCCAGGCTAATCATCCCTGGACCCACCGGTTAGCGAGAGCAAAAGGCTTCCTGGGGCGAGTAATGAGGAATGTCCATCTGCCATTGATGAAGAGATACAGTCCTCTTCAGCTGCCTTTGTGTCTAATTGTCTTTTCGATGTGTTTCCGGCGATCCTTCTTGCTTTGCAGAAGCGTTTCATCTGAGAATCCAGTGGGAGAATCTGCTGTTCGGATGTTGGGCAGAATTTAAAGTGGCTCGGATGTCAAGTTTGATTTTCAGAGCGGAGAGTGTTTGAGCGGACAGATGTCTGAGCAATGTGAAGCATCTCATCTTAATGTTCCCTGTGTTTTCTTTATCATCGATTCACCTCCAAATATGTGTTTTTAAATCTCCATACATCTAGCTTCTAAAGATACAGTTAGAAACCCTCATGTGTGGTGCACCCCCTTTCATTGGCACTTAATGAGGGTCATTCCTGAGATACTAAGTTGCAATGTTGGAAGAAATATTCTTTTTTTTTATGCAAGGATCCCACAATATTCTCATTTCTCATACAATGGGTCGTATGATGTCGTACAAAAGGTTATTCCCTATTTTCCGCTTATTCTCCTACAGATGTTTAGCAACAAGTGTCCATTTCCGTTCATTACAAGCAGACAGTGTTTTGAAAATGAACTTCACAAACAACCTTTTATTAGCACCAGAAATTGGGTTTGAATAACTATGAATGTGTAAAGTACAGAAGTTTGTGACAGATACATCAATTCAACATTAGTTTGTAAAAGTACACCTCCTCACGCAGACTTCATTTCTCTTTACACTTCCTGGTCTCACGGTAATTATCGTCGGGGTGTATACCCAAAGAACAGCGTAGTACTTCTGCTAGTTATAGCTGTGATGTATTGGCAATAAAATGGAGAATCCATGCCTTGAAGAAGATGCACACACTTGCAGACCATAATATATTACACTCACAGGCATGCACAGAATATAAACACACACACACACACACACACACACACACACACACACACACACACACACACACACACACACACACACACACACACACACACACACACACACACACACACACACACTACAG
>NW_011334398.1:0-1736 GCF_000735185.1 Notothenia coriiceps
GGGCAGGAGCAGGTGGAGAACACACACACACACACACACACACACACACTCTCTCTCTCACACACAAACACACACACACACACACACACACACACACACACACACACACACACACACACACACACACACACACACACACACACACACACGCACACACACAGCCGATCATAACGCTGATATGTTTCTCTCACTCCGACTGCTGTGCCTCACGCAGCGCAATCAGGAGGAGTCGGTTATTGTCTCCATCTGTCTGTCTTATAAACGTGTTGCATGAAAACGTGATCTCATACAACACTGGCAGTATAGATTTTTGAATAGTCTTCTAGCAATTGAGTTACAAAAATGACTCCTTGGCGATGTTTATATCAACATAATAGATATAACAAAGTGAATAAGTTTTTTTTATTTATTTTATTTTTTCCAGTTGTTTTTCTCTACATCTTTTCTTCATTTTTGTAAGTGCGTTTGTTTGGTTGCTTGTGTAAAGTGTTGTTTCTATTGTAAGTGTCTTTGAGTACTTAGAAAAGCCCTATTCAAATTAAATGAACTATTTATTATTACTAAGATATACGTATATCATACACCAAATCTGATTTGAAAAACTTTTAAAGAGATGGTGAATCAATGCATTGCACTTAATGTCCTTTTCGACATTGATTATAGCTCTCTGAACTAACTCGGCACAATCAAAAATCTCCACAGGAGGTCAGAATCAATCAGCTGCATCATGGTAAATAAAAATTTACTTAAAATACTTTGATCACAAAAACGTTTAATTAAAAGCTATCCTGCAGAGCTTTTGATCTCTGGTGGTACGATAGAACTAGGCTTTGATGAGCAGGTCCTAGATTTGTTTGTATGTTTTTATATATCAGCATTACGTCCATCAAAAGTAAATGGTTTATAATTAATGTTGGCAGACTTGGAGAAAAAAAAGATTAAAGTGGTCCCTGAGATGTAAGAACAAAGCAAACTGCTATTCCAAAAACTCCATATCCTATCATTGATCTCCTGGGGCTAATCACTTTCAAATGAAAGTGCAAATGAAGCATGTCACAAATCAATTGAAATAATAATAAACAGACTGACAGGAATGAAACAAAAAAACAAGTGGCAGCAGTCAGGAGAACAAAAAACATATTTTAAAAGTCTCTCACTAACAAACTAAATAACTAAAATACATCATGTTGTTATATTTGTTTCCAAGAAAGCTCTACAGGGGCGGAGTGAATAATTTTCTCACATTTGAAAAGGCTTATAGTTTAGTATTGTAAAGTATAGAACAGTATGCTATTGTATAGTATATTCTATAACACATAGGTTTGAGCAAGCTCTCTGATTGGTCAATATGCGTGTTTGATTCCACGATCAAACAACGATCAAATAGAACGAGCCTAATCACAAAGTATCCAGTGGCCTACACACGCCACTAGCCTACCGAAACTACTTCCATGATCGTGTGGTTGCCATAGCGACGTTTAGCGACACACAGACGTTACACTGTTATACATTGTCTCTCGTTGGAAATCGGTAGCTACAAAATGTCAGATTTTAAAGTTAATTTTGATTTGTTGGGGGGGATGCGGTGTGGTATAGCATGGAGCCCTTGGGGTGAACAGCCTGGGGTCCATGATGACCCGCATTAGTGAAGAGTCTGGCACTGCTACGCGTTACACAAACCATTGCGTCAGAAGCACCTGCATACAGTGGCTGGCGGAGGCAGGGGTTGGAGGCCA
>NW_011334399.1:0-3458 GCF_000735185.1 Notothenia coriiceps
TCTTGAAGTGGATTCTAGCGGTTACTGGAATTAAGTAAAGTAAAGCGGTAGGGGAACATTGAAATTAGACTTTCTGAAGCAGGCACAGCCAATCCTTGCCATACGCTGGTTCCATTGAAACACTTTGGCCAACAGCATAACATGACTGGTATATATCAAATATAGATGTAGCTACTGGTCCCAAAGCAAAGCCTGGAGCGGTTCTCTTCACTGCTTTGTTATCGCAGCCTGTTTCTGACACATTTGAAAACGGTTATGTTCCTGTGATCACTTCCACCAAACATATATCATTTTCTGTATTTCAAATACAAATCCTGACTCATCTAGCTTTTTTCGCTAATGAATCATTGTCCAATGCACACTCTGTAATTATTATTTGACACTAACATGCATTAGCAAAATGAATAATAATGATAAGAACCAAACACCATCAGAAGGTATGTGACTGACTCTGAGTAGCATTGAATTAACAAACCCACATCTAAAAAACAAAAATGCTATTGTAAAGGAATTCAAGGGAATTCAAGGGAATTCAAGTGCTGATCCAAAAGCGATACAGCAGCCGTTATGGAGATGCTTGCGGTGTGGGTGAGAGTGTAAGGGGAAATGAAAAGGGAGACAGCAGGGGACGATAGCCAGGTAACTTTACCCTCCACAGACCCCCATCAGCTTCTGCCAGAGGGGGGGTGAAAAGAGAAAGGTGGCATGGTAAACAATGGGAACCTGAAACCACTCTCTTTCTCCTCTCTCGACTCCTACTCTCCTGAGATCTTTCACTCCCCCTCCTCACATATATTGCTGCACCTTCTGCTCCCCGCCCACACCGACTCACTGACTGATTGACTGACTGGCTGACTCACTGACTGTCACTTTTACTCCTCTTATATTTCATTATCTGTCCTTCACTCACATCCACACTGTCCTTTGTCCTGCTGAGGGACACAGTGGAGCCACCTCACCTGAAATGTTATTAAGTTTCCCGAGGAAAAAGCTTACCGGTGTTACACGATGTTAGCGGTTAAACCAGACTGACGTTACACAATGCTACACAATGTAATTGGTGGTATTACATAGTTATACTTGTATAACTTGGGTTACACAAAGTTACCGGTGTTACATGATGTGACCGGGGTTAAAAAATGTAGCTGGTGTTACATAATGTTACCGGGGTTACACAGTGTTACCGGGGATACAGAATATTACCAGTATTACAAGATGTTAGCGGTGTTACGGGATGTTACCGTGGTTACAGATTGTGACCCGTGTTATATTATGTTACAGGTGTTACCCGATGTTAGTGGAGTTACTTTGTTACATAATGTTAGTTGTGCAACATGCCTGTTTGGGCAGGCGTTTGGGTAACTTGTGTGCTTTTATTCTATGTTTTTCTTGTGTTTTTCTTGTGTTTTTCACAATGTATTGTGTTTTTAGCACTTCTTCAATCGTATAATGATGTTTTAATGCTTTATCAAGCACTTTATGACTATGTCTGTGAAAAGCGATTTATGAATAAATTGTACTTACTTACTTACTTAACCGTGGTTACATGGTGTTACAAGTATAACATGATGTTACCAGTGTTACCAAACAATGTTACCATAGTAACCATGGTTACATAATGTTGTCGGTGTTGCAATTTTGTTATAGTTTTTGCTAAAGTGTATCACACAAGAGTTACTCTGAGTTAGATTACACTTCCTTTAAGCCCTGCCTGCCTTTCCCCTTTCTTACGCCTGAAGAACATGGACAAGTCTCGTTATATTATCATCGGCCCCTCCAACATCTGCAATCCTGCAAAATCTATTTTTTCCTCAGACTCTTACCAGGTGCCAGAATGTATTACAGAATTAAGAAATTAGCAATGATTCATGGATGTTATATTTAAATGCAACAGCTACCTCATCCTTTACTTTCACAATTACACTTTTTCTTCATCATCATTTAGCTATACCTCCAACCAACATTCATTTTATTCTACCATCGCTCACTTTCCTTTCTTAGCTCTCTCGCCCCCTTTTGCTTCCTCCTCCTCCCTCTACCCCTCCCCTCCTTCCCTTTTTCATCTCGCCATGGAAAAGAAGGGGATATAAATACCTTTCAGCCTGGAGAAGGTTAATTAGTAGAGAGATTTCCAATTAGCTCTTTATCTCTGTAGGGGGGGTAAGTAGGACGCAGCCGGGGGCATCTTTGGATGGGGGGGGGGTCAAAGAATATGAGAAGGTGATCGATTAGGCGATTGGCTGGCTAGGTAGATAGTGAAGCGGTGGGGAAAGAGGAGTGAGGATGGAGAAAATGAAAGGAAGATAAAGATACGTGAGGGGAGCACACAGAGAATGATTCAGACAAAGACAGCGAGACAAAGAGAAACAGCATGGATAGTTATTAGAGTCATTGAATTAGGTTAAAAGCTGCGGGGGCTGACATCACAGTAGGTCCTTAGAACTGCAGGGATTAACCTGAATACACTGACTACAGGCTACCTGTGGCCTCACACTTATTAAAAGCTACTGTAACATGGGGGGCAGCTACAGGTTTCAGCTGCAGAGCTGTATCATCAAGTACATGACAAAGTGTAAAGAAAAAAACAGGAGAGTATCAAAATGCTAACGTTCTGCTATAAACTAACTGCAGCCGAGTACAGCAGGGTCGCACGACTTCAACGTCACGCCAATTTAAGATTGATATTCGAAAAATACAGATTCAAAATTGTACAAGTTGAAGCATTTTTTTAACAGTTTTCAAGAGAGCAGGTCCTTGCTTTAAAGCCGAACAGGGGCAAATAAACTTAGCGGGAATGTTTACGTGTTCGGCGTAATGACGTACAACGTCCTCGACAACTTCTGTAGCCCTATTCAGCCACTTGTTAACAACCATTGTTTTTCAGACACGTAAACTCTTCAAGAATCACCAGTGGGGTCACTGCTGATGTATTTCATGTCGTAGAACAAAACGTGATTCGTCTCTTATATTGGTGTTGTTGGAGATTTGGAGGATGTTTAAAACCAACCTCGTCTCCGCGTGTCGTTTGGTAAGCTGGGTAAATTCGTAAAAAGGAAGGGATTAAGAAACACCAGAATACAAGTTAAACAATAATCTGCTTTAATGGTAAAACATACAAATACATCACCCAATCTCCTAATCACGAAGCACTCTGCAGAGTACTCCGGGCTCAGATTCTAACCCCGTGTGAGACAGGTCTCAGGAACGGCAAGTCAAAAACAAGAGCGCCAACCAAAGGAAAACACAGGCTTTCATACTAAAACACAGGAGGAGGTGTGTGCGTGATTTCCCCCAGAGGTCATCTTATTTGGAGAGACCAACACATGGCCTGGTCGCCTCCAATCAGTACGACACAGCAGAAGAAACCCGGAAACCAAAAGTCTCTTTTAGTTTGACGAAAACCAGACACCTCTTGGTGTCTGGTACGAACCTGCTCTAAACAACAAGTTTCCTTATCT
>NW_011334400.1:0-4032 GCF_000735185.1 Notothenia coriiceps
CCAGATATTACGGTAGCAAATCACCCGGTTCTTTACGACCAGAACTATTTACCGGGATGCAAACCGGAGGAACCAGGCATGGAGGGAGGTGGCAGAGACAGTGGGTGAAACTGGTAGGTTTTTCGCCTGTTTGGAGAGTTTATATCCAGTTTACTTAGTTTTAACATTGCTATTGCTTTGTATGTCGGGGGCGGGAGATTCATGTGATTGGTTGTTGGTCGCGTTGCTCGCAAAAAATCGCCAAGCTTCAGACACGCCCAGCTTCAAGATTTTTTTATGCCTGTAGTGTAGACGGGCCGTTACTCTCTCTCTTCTCTTGATCGCCCTCTCTCTCTTCTCTTTAAAAAGCTGAATATTTCAAAAAGTATGAAATATTTTTAAAAAGTTGAAGGTTTCCCATCGATTCCTGAACAGGCTGAATAGTTTAATATTTGAATGGTTTCTGTAGCTGAAAATAAGCTGAAGTTATGGAGAGCCAAAGTATTGGTGAAATAATAAGGGGAAGAATAAAGATTTGAAGAACTATAGTGGAATGCTGTGGCACAGCATTCGCGCTAATTACAGAGTGTAAGACAATGTAAAAGAAATACAGAGCGGCTTGTCATCCTGTGTGTGAGTGTAACAGCTGTGCAGTGTAATAAAAAGTGTTTCCTTTGCTTGGTGTCAGGTTGGAGAGCTTACTGCATCCCTGCAAAGCTCACTGCAGCAGGTGTCCACTGTCAATAAGAAGCTATCATTGAAAGAAGAAGACATCGAAACGCTTCAGAGTGGTACATACACGCACACGCACGCACGCACGCACACACACACTAGCTCTCACTCTTCACATCCTTTAAAAAAAATGTCCACCTGCAGTTCCTGTGCTTCCATAGTCAGGTTAAAGGGTTAATTGGGATTGTTTTGCAGTTCTGTTGTATGAGGTGCTTGTACAGTATTTTCACGGCTTTCTCCTGCTGTGGGACAGCTACACAATCTATATGTTTCAACGGGGAACTGAAAAAGTTGTCTTGAGTCCATTGAAAAGAAGAAAATCTATATATTTTCTAACATCGCAGACAACGGGGGATGCTTGTCCAAGGCTGCCTCCGTCACTGTTGTATGTGTGACTTTGGCTTCAGTTCCCCTTCAGAAACTAGTCATCTGATTTCACAGTAATATGCCTTTTACTCTACATGAAATAAAACGCATGGATTTCATGAGAGAATTAACGTTACATGAAGGTCTCAACGCTGTTTCTTTTCCAACATTCCGAGACTGAAAAACACTATTGGAGCTTTGAATACTTATAAGCATCTTTGATCTAAGAGCAGTGTTACAGGCTTTTTAAATTGAAATGCTTGCACTGAGAGTAGCCAAATCATCTTAGAAGTGGACTTCACAAGACAATTAAAACATTGTTAGAACATTAAGTTTTCTTTAGGTTGCTAGTCACTCTGCAGGTTTTGTCTTTATAAAAGTGTTAAATGTAAAGTCTTGGATTTTAAATGGTTCTTTAAATAAAACATAATTTTTTCATAAATGATGGTGCTTATGTGTGTATGTGTTGCAGAGGTGCAGTGCCGGCAGGCCTCCCTGGAGCAGCTGCAGGCGGAGGTGGAGCAGCAGCGAGTGCAGTTGGCGCAGGTGGAGCTGGACAAAGACTCCCAGCTCAGCAGCCTGAGGGAGGAGCTGCTCAGCCAGACTCAGCAGCTCGATACCTGCCAAGCTCGGGTCAGCACCTACACACAGGGTCACACACAGGGTCACACACAGGTTCACACTCAGTGTACACACACAGAGGGTCACACACAGTCTCACACACACACAGTGTCACACACAGGGTCACACACACAGTCACACACACAGGTTCACACACATGGTCACACTCAGTGTACACACACAGAGGGTCACACACAGTCTCACACACACAGGGTCACACACACATGCATTCATACTCTTGTATGGCACATCCTGTCATTTCTAACGCGAAAAATACATTCAGGAAGACCAGTATTCAATATTAGAAGCTCAAGTTTTAAAGGATAGTTTGGTTGTTGTGAAGTGTGGTTTTATGAGTTACTCATCCATAGTCAGTGTATGACCTACAGAAGATGGCGGTCGGCACACAAAACATCCAAACTATTCCATTAAGAGATAAGTTTGACGTTCAAAATAATGTTAATTTCCCATTTGTTTTTCATACCTGTAAACACATTTATTACATTCTCTTTGAATGGGCCACCATCTGTTTACCCATACCTTTTTAAAAGTATGTAACCACAGTTAAATGCATGCATTCATTAGGTAGAAGTTAAAAAGTATTGGCATCAAATTATATTTGAAACACTAAAACTAAAAATACTCATTATGCCAAATGTATTGTATTGTGGGATTATAATAAGAGATGCATTAATGTGTTGTTCATTTACATTTTAAGGTGTAGCTTATTTAAATTACTTTGTATACTTTTGGGCATCTTAATCCATAATAATATATCATAATAATAAGCATGAGACTTCAATTTGCATTGCAATAACTACACTGTAGCTACCGTGCTACCTCCGAAGTAACTAAACTTGTTGTCAAAATATAGTATCGTGAGAAGTACAATAGTTAATTTCTAAAGAAAGTGGAGTAAAAGTATTTGAAATGTTAATACTCAATGAAGTACAAGTACTTCAATATTGCAGTGAGTACAGTCCTTCAATAGATGTACTTACTTTCAAACACTGGGTCAGTGCCACTGATGGAACTTGAAGGATTGGTCCATGTGGTTTGCTTTCTGTTGCTCAGATCTCGTTCTTGGAGGTGGAGGTGGAAACGTTGACCGAGCAGCTCCATAGCCCTGAGGTGTGTGAGGAGGATCAGAACGGCAGTGTGACGGTGGATGACCTAGATCACATCCACAAGGTCAACAGAGACCTGGAGCAGCAGCTCACTGAGAAGAACAGGGTTGGTTATCTTTTTACTCCACTCTGTTCCTCCAGCTTTTAAACAATTATTCATAATGAACGCATACCTGCAGACACACATAAAACACACTGTCATTGTTTTGCAGACCATCAAGCAGCTGCAGCAGAGACTGGCAGAACTGAAGAGGACGCTGCAGAAGGAACTGGTGAGATACACTGACGATCTTCTTAGGTTCACTGTTTCCTTTTCACAATATGTCTGCAAACTGTGAACACGTCTTGATAAGAGAGAACAGAAGCCCTGAGAGGCAATTGAGAACAACATTCTAATGATGCATGTACAACAGGTTAAAAAAAGTTTCTTATTTCTTTAAAAAATGTCATCTATGGAAACAGGTTGATTACAAATGTTGACCGTAGTGTTTCTACTAATTCCGTCACCATGTGTTTGTTTCTAGGTGAGTTTTAATGTCTCCAGCACTCCAAACACAATGAACATATATTGTATTTTGTTACATCTGTTGTATCTTAGTTTTGGTTTTTCTCCACTGGTACTTCAGTCATAAATACAGGAGTGAAAATCATTTAAAAAAAGACTGAAAGAAAAATCACCAGAATGTATTTATAGTCCTCTCTTGCCTCTGTGGCCAGTCCCCCCTGTTCTTTATATATTGGTGAAACATGCACAAGTCATGTGATCTGGACAGCTCTTAATGTTTCTGAGTGGCCCAGCCAGAGCCCCGTCTAATGCCCAGTAGGGGTGTAACGGTTCACAAACATTTAGGTTCGGTACGTACCTCGGTTTTTAGGTCACGGTTCCGTTCGGTACGTTTTCGGTAAAGCACAAAAAAGTATCACAAAACATAAAATATACAGTGGGGCAAAAAAGTATTTAGTCAGCCACAAATTGTGCAAGTTCTCCCACTTAAAAATATGAGAGAGGCCTGTAATTTTCATCCTAGGTACACTTCAACTATGAGAGACAGAATGGGGGGAAAGCATCCAGCAAATCACATTGTAGGATTTTTAATGAATTAATTGGTAAATTCCTTGGTAAAATAAGTATTTGGTCACCTACAAACAAACAAGATTTCTGGCTCTCACAGACCTGTAACTTCTTCTTATGAGCCTCCTCTGTCCT
>NW_011334401.1:0-7227 GCF_000735185.1 Notothenia coriiceps
GTAACCCTTTTAGAAGGGAAGATATGGTCATTTGTTCTGGGAATGTCATTTTCGAGCCTGAAACCTGAAAAACAGGCTCGGGGTTTAACAGGTTAAAGTACCACCTGCAGAGGGATCTAGATTCAGGTGTTCTTTTCCCCATAGAGACCGCCTCGCTGCACATTATCCCTTGCATAAAGATAGATTGTGAGTCCCTTATAACATGTGGTACACAGTGGAAATAAACATTATGGTTACCTTAACATCAGGGATCTTATACATTAAACTCCTTCTGAATCAAACCGTCACGGTAGCCTTACCTTACTGATCCCTCTTAAATTAGAAAAAAAACACGTTACTTTACCAGCAGAGAGAAAATTGATTATTAAATTATTATTGTGACTAATAAAGAGCAGTTGGATTATTAAGTATTATTCTGTTGATCGATGTCATTACATTTGGTGAAAAGCACATAATGACTTGTTTATGACTCGTTTTGTCAAAGTTTAGGACTTGGACTTGACTTGAACTTGCCCATCCTGACTTGAGACTTGACTTGGACTTGAGCGCAAAGACTTGAGACTTGACTCGGACTTGAGCGCAAAGACTTGAGACTTGAGTCGGACTTGTAAAACAATGACTTGATCCCAACTCTGAGTAATAGGTTAGCATTTTTAGCTCTGGGCTAATTCAGAGGCTCACTGTTAGCATTGTTTTTTAATTAATTTTTTTATTGAAAAAGATCAGTTAAATTCTATTTTTCCCGTTATATGGATAGAAAATATTCATAGTTTATTAAATATTAAGGTTCCTTAGACGTTGTTTCCTGCAAATGACCCGATTTTGGCCCCGGAAACGGGTCCGTGGGGCTTAAGAGTTTAATGAAGTTGATATAACACATTTGTTAAAAAACAGATGCCTATTTACAAATTAAACAGCATTCATTTGGATTTATAAGTCCATCCACTTTGCTCCAGAATGTATGAAAATAATTCACCCAAAGAATGGCTGCTTGCTGCCTTTGAAAACATTGCTGATGGTGACACTCAAGCAGAACAATAACCTGGTGGGCCTTAAAGCCAAAACAAGAACTGAAAAAGGCCAACACTTTTTGGGGTCGGGTCATACATCTACATGGTTTTGTCACTACTAAAGACCTCTCTCTCATTCTAGTCTTTTGATCCATTCTTAATGTAAACATATTAAATATAGGCACTTTTCCACAATGAAGGTAACGGATCAGAACAACCCTGTTTCCTCAGCCATATTTCTCCTGGAGACCGCTGCCAGTATAATCCTCCGGAAACCTGGTTGTAACTGTATCACCGACATCCCTATATTGTATATCCCCCAAATAAACATGGATTATTCAACGATGGACTGTTGGAATTTTTATAGCGGCAAGCTTTTGAAAGTTTTACTGATGTTTCCTTAGAATGTACTCTAGCGGTTCACTAGCAAACATGAATAAAAAATGTAGAGCAGTGGAACAGCGAACTAAAGGAACAGCTCACTAAGAGCTAGGATGCTAACATTGATAGTGAAAAGGAGGACAGTAACCCAGAAGGTCGTACTAGTTAACCTGTCTTCAACTTGAACTAGACTGGCATCCAAGAGGACTTGAGCTTCAGCTAGCTAAGGCGGAGAACAACAGCCACCTGTCACACCCCCACCTCCAGTTGATCACCATACCAACCTTTGCAGAGGTCTTGCCCAACACCAAACTAATGACAGAGACCTTGTGGCAGGTACTGTACAAGTCCCAGCCTCCACACAAATGACCTCTATTATCTGCCAATAACCCCTCTTTAGCATTTGTAAACACTGTCATTTAGATCATGATAACAGCATTTTAAACAAATGTCAGATCAAATATTTAAACTATTTAATATTAAAGTACCGGTATCTGCTTTACTTGGGTCAGCGTTGTCAGCTAAGTTGTCCAGTTAACTACGCAGCAGATATTGGGTGTATATAACTTATCAGAATTCATTTTCTGAATTAGATTTAGTACATAAATATCCACTTGAAGTACTTTATTTCTACTTTAAACGTACAAAGAGCTGCCAGCTCCAGAACAGGAAGTGGTTGTAGATACATCCTGATTCAATTGAATTTTCTTTGCTACGTGAAACTGCATCAGTGTCATTTAATTAAGATTATGTGGGAAACAAATAACCATAAGGCCAAATGATTCCTTCATCAGTTCACCAAACTTCTCCGTTTACACGCAGCCATTCATCTCCTTTCCTGCTGCTTAAGCAATGTGACTTTGGGAAGGAGCTGACGCAGCACTCTACAGTATGTGAGGGATCGAGTGTGTTTGTGACTCCTGGGCAGCACACACACCTTGGTAGCTGCGTCCACGTTGGCGCCGTGCTTGATGAGCTCAGCCACCACCTCCACATGGCCCTCCTTTGAGGCCAGATGGAGAGCATTTAGACCATTCTGGAGAGAAAGAAAAAGAGAGAGATTAAACCCTTTTGTTTGTCTTTATTGTGAAAAGAATATTAATCCTGTTCAATCTTCTGCTCTTTTACTTAGTAACACTTTAATGCATCAATAATTATAATTAAAACATTTCATATACAGTTATATGATTATGAAAGTGGGCCAATATGCATAATGAGTACTTTTACTTTTGGTACATACGTTTATTTTGATGCAAATATTTCTGTATGTTGCCGGACTTTTACTTGTAACAGTAAGTATTCCTACACTCTGTAACTTCTACTTTTACTCAAGTACGAGATCTGAGTACTTCTCCCACCTCTGGAGCATGTTAACTCTTGCTAATAAGCAGAAGGCGTACAGCTACTCGAGGGCTTCTATTAGTTTTGAAGGTAAGCCTTTTTAGTTAAGAACCAAATGGTAGATAAATGTCGACCTGATAAGAAATGTGAAAAGATCACCAAAGTTATTCATCTCGTGAAATCATTAAAGAAGTTTGGAGCTAAGCGCAATAGTGTCACATGGAAACATTGTTTATAGCCATTTATTCAGGAGCCAATGCAAATGTGGGAAAGTGTTTTTTGTCATTTTAGGTTAATCACCACTTTAATGCCCCACAGACCTTACTGGCAGCTTCACTGTTATAGTACAAGATAAAAACAGACCACCATGAAGTGCAGGTAGACTCTTGTTTCCTATACGTTATCATGCTTCCCACCTGATTGCAAATATTGATGTCGACTCCATTCTTCAGGTAGTCCAAAGCTTTCTCGAGGTTCCCGGCCCGAGCTGATCGCAGATAACAGGCATTTATATCCGTCTGCAGGACACAGAAAGGAGCATGTTGTCATCTTTACTTCACAAAGGTCAACGCAGGTACAGGAATACCAAAGAAATTTGTATGTTAAATTAGTAAACAAACCATAAAGATTTTGTTCGGGTTAAGTGAAAAGAAAAAAGCGTTAATTATTTAAAGACAGCAAGAGCTCAGAGCTTATTCTAAGCTAGTTATTATTTGGGATGCTTAGTCAGAAGCTGTTACTTCATCCATGTGAATCCCTGAAATTAGAGATAAGTTGAATAAATCCTTAAAGGCAAGTTTGTTATTAGCTGGAGAAAAAAAACATAGGGTAGAAAAGTTAAGAGTGAAAGAGAACATGTCCTGTGTGTTTTTCAAAAGCCAAGAAGGCTGCTTAATCCAAGCCAATGTTGATAGGAAGGTTATACAAGGTAGACACAAGGAATGCATCAGAATATTTAGATTTAAAAAAGGAACACAAACAGGCCTAAAAGCAGACCATCAGTGAGTCCCTGATTTCATGATTGCAGTGCAGAGCTCCTGTGAGCCACACCCAGACGTACACAGTAACACAGGAGGAGCACTCTCCAATTACCCTCTGCTCATGTGCCTATTAACCTAGCAACCCACCTATTCTCTAGAAAGCATATACACACATAAAAAGGCTCCTAGTTCTGCAACTGGGCTCATTCACAAACCCTCTTTCACAAGTCAACTCTAGCAGGGAGCTGAACATATGGTCCATTCATTTACAGAAACTACAGACAGTCAACATATTATACAAAAGTTTCAGCTGTATTTATGAATAGATATTTGTCCAAAAAGAGGGTCATTCTCAATCAAAGTCAAACCAGTAAAAGATAGTTATCTTTGTAGTAAAAATAGAAACAACTATTTTATTTATTGAGTTTCCAGGGTTCAGTCGTGACATTGGGACTGATTTACTGAACAGATACAATAAACACATCTGGAATGTGCTCCTGGAATACTGCAGCCATAACAACATGAAGTCTTTGCATTAAAATAACTTCGGCTTTGTGGGTAATTTAAATATAAGTGCTACAGACAGTCCTGTCATGCTCACTGCACCATGATCTGTGTTGTTGTAGACAGATTGTTGGCTAAAGCTGACAGCTGAGCTCATTTCCCGCTCACTGAATGGATGTTATCTGGGTTCATCATCATCGAACACACACACACACACACACACACACACACACACACACACACACACACACACACACACACACACACACACACACACACACACACAGTATCAGACTTCAGTTACATCAATGGTTCCGTCCTCCAGAGACAGTCAAGGTCACTCTGAATGAATACTTCGTCATGCTTTCTCTCTCTTTTATTCCACCCTAATCATCTCCTCTTAAATTAAGCAACAACTTCATGTTATTCGGCTTTTGTCTCCTAAATGAGACACTAGTTGAAGCCACGTATTCACCATTTACAGAAGTATGTCATACATAACACTGCAGAGTCATGACAGGAAGTCTAAATAAAGGGTTGTGATAACGGTTAGATATTTAAAGCTGTTTTGTGCAAATAGGAGTTTGTTGTGTATGCGTTGTGTATCATCTGTTTGTGCTTGTTTAGGTACCTCAGTGGCGATGCTCTGACTCGAGCCGTGGTCCAATAAGTACTGCACCACGTCCATGTGGTTCTCCTGCGCCGCCATATACAGCGGAGTGAAGCCATTCTGGAAAACAGAGAAGAAAAAAAACACTGAATCAAACCAAAAGTCATGCATCACACCACTCCTGTCTGTTTATCTCAGGGAGTTTGAACATTAGTAACTATTGAGTTCTGCTGTATGACCAAGAAGTCAAAATGTACTCGAGTGCATTGCATTCATCGAAGTCAGGTATTTAATTTACTTTATCAGCCAAAAACCGACATTCCCACTAGGGTTTATTTAAATATGGTTTCTCAATTAATTTCAAAAATGTGCTTTATCATCATATTGTGCTATTATACATACAGTACTTTTAGCATCAGATCCCAAATGACCTCTACAACTACAACAAGAGAATTACTGTCCCGGAAGGGCTATCATGAGTACATACTGTCACCTCCCTGCATACCTCACACCTGATAACAGCGAAGATAAAATCAGATGCAGTGCTGCAGTTGAAGCGTATGTGTGTGTGTGTGTGTGTGTGTGTGTGTGTGTGTGTGTGTGTGTGTGCGACACTTAAACAAGGCCAAGAATACAGATCTCCATAGCAACACGAGGATCCAAAAATCACTTCAGTATTCAAAAGAGCTCCTCCTCCTATTTTTGTATTTACTCTGATGTCAATGCACCAACACAATCTCTTGTAATATGTGTCATTGCACTTTCACAGTCAAAATGCAGCGATGACCAAAGACGCAGTGGAAAATAAACTACTCTGCCAAGTAACTAAAGAATAAAACCGCAGATCCTGCCAAGATAAGAAGATCAAAACTAGAAAGATCATCTTGGGATGGGATCAAACTCTTTGGACGCCAAATTGGGTCCAGCCGTTAAACCCCCCCCATATGAACTCAACATGCTTTCAGATCACATTTGGATATCCAGCTTACCGTCCCACGCAAAGTTATATGATGAGGCCCTCTGTTTTGCGAGCGTTGTCGTCGTCGGGGGGTGGCGGGGGTGCTATAGTGGAGCCTCGCAGCGGCGAAACCGTGCCGCGCCACACTGATTGCACCGCAGAAGCGCATAGGTGTGTGCCGCATTTTCGGCTCAGTTGAGGCACCTTCCGCAAGATGAGGCACCCTCCGCAAGATGAGGCACCCTACGCAAGATGAGGCACCCTACGCAAGGTGAGAACCTCCTACGCAAGGTGAGGCCCCCTACGCAAGGTGAGGCGGCCCTGTGTTTACATCTTGTACGGTTGTGAAGGTATTGTGGTGAATTTTAATCCTTTTGAACATGGGGTAGTGTTTCATCTAAGCCTCTTGTGGACAAACTGAGTATTACAACAACAAAGAATACACATTTTCCCTACCTATTGCATTAAAGGTGGGGTAGGTAAATTTGAGAAACCAGCTCGAGATAGACTTTTTGTTATATTCCATGGAATGCTCTTGACATCCCAATAGCACTTAATATCTAAAGTGCTTTGACAAAAAATCCATTAAAAAATCTCATCTGTGGAAGCTGTGGCGCTGTAAAAAGCACGACCAATCATTTTAGCCGGCCCGGCTAAAATAACTGGATGGCCTACCTGCCTGTCAGCCTTCCATCTGTGCTCAAACTTATCTCGTGCCCTCATTGGTCATGTGCGTGTTCGTTTGTTTTGGAGGAGGGGCTCTGTAAGGAAGTAGCCGATTTCTTCCGGCTGTGCATTTTCAAATTCTAGCGCACTCAAGCTGGTTTCTCCAAAATTACCTACACCACCTTTAATGTGGATTATATAATTTGTTCAAGTATTACATTTTCCTTTTAATGTATTGTGAAGTAGCTGTGCAGACTTCTGAAAACATTAACATGTACATTATAATAAAAACATTGTTTATTAATTTACCAGCCATCTCTACACACTACTTTATTCTTTAACAAAAATACAACTAAATATGATGTTTTAATAACTTTCAGTTTAGAACAAATCATTATCGCTGATCAATTCCAACGTCATCTTCATTCTCTCAGCAGCTCTGAGGCCTGTACTAAGAATCCAGTTCAACATACCCTGGGCCCAGGAGTTCAAAACGTTTAATCCCTATCTGATCAGATCAGATTTGGATTTTGGGGAGTTCAAAACCAAAAAACAGGATTAGGATCACTTTGATATCCGATCAGATCAGGAAATCCAATCCAAGCTTTAATCTGGATCAAATCTTCAAAATGGGTAGTTCAAACCAACAACACAGGATTGGGATCAGTTTGATCCCAACAAACTGGATTATCCTGATCCCACCAGAGGGGTGGATTTCCAGTGGATTACCAGAGCAAAATGTACTGTACAATTTATTTAAAAATATGTTTCAATTGA
>NW_011334402.1:0-2707 GCF_000735185.1 Notothenia coriiceps
GTGATGGCCCCCCCCCACGAAAACAAAAACGGACTTCCAGTAAAAGAAGAATATAAGTTCTTAAAGTTGCTTAATTATGTTTAGATGATATGGTCCTATTTAAGTTTATTTGAGTAATTGGTATGCTCCCCACCTGGCCAATTAGGGGCCGGAAATGTAGGAGCCATATGTTAAAATGTATAGTTTGATATATTTAAATATTATAATCCTTTGTTGTTAGTGCTATTATATCATTTATTTGAATCAGCCGTGTGAAATTGACTGCACAGACGACCGCAGCTGTTTGTGATTACGAGACGTTATAGCAGACGGCAGCTTCTGGTGATTGTGGGGTGTGAAAAGGAGAAGGAAGCACAGAGCAACATAGTGTTTGACCTGAGAAAAATATGTGTTTGTATTTGATACCTTTTGTCGAAGTAAAGAGTCAAACAAACTACCCTGAGACGTATCTTGTCCGAGTCAAACTTATTTGCTACCTGTGAATCGAATTTTGGATTATATGGTCCGATTATATATATTGTTCCTTTTTTAAATCAGAAATGAGTTTTGATTTTGGTTAAATGTGTTCTTAGTGACCATCCATTTCAAAGAGAAGAGTAAAACTTGTGGTAATACAAAGGAATAAAGACACATGGGATTATTTATACTAAACTTAAGGCAATTTGTGTTTGGTAGATGATTTCTATGTTGTAACAATGCTTTTTGGCAATACATCTTATACCATTGGAAAGCCTGTTTTCTTACCTTTTCAATGGTACCACATTTGTGAGGAACAAGCATTTGTGGGATGAGCAGCAGAGCTGAATATATGGGGTGCGCCCATGAGAAATGTGACAAATCTCCTCTGCCAATGCCAAACAGCACCTGCTCAAGAAGAACATGAAAGGCCCATCTGAAGTTTGACAATGAACATCTGAATGATTCAGAGAAGGCTTGGGAGAATATGATGTGGTCAGATGAGAACAAAATCGCAATCTTTGGCATCAACTCGACACGCCGTGTTTGGAGGAAGAGAAATGCTGACTATAACCCCCAGAAGACAATCCTCACCATCAAGCATGGAGGTGGAAACATTATACTTTGGGGGTGTTTCTCTGCTAAGGGGACAGGACGACTTCCCTGCATCGAGGACAGGATGTACGGGGCCATGTACCGTGAAATCTTGGCTGATAGCCAGGAAAATGTGTCATCGATGGGTCTGCCAGGACAATAAACCTGAACATACGGCCAAGGCAACACAGGAGTGGCTAAAGAAGAAGCACATTTAGGTGAGGGAGTGGCCTAGCCAGTCTCCGGACCTTAATCCCATAGAAAATCTGTGGAGGGAGCTGAAGCTTCCAGATGCCAAACATCAGTGTCAAAACCTGAAGGATTTGGAGAGGGTCTCAGAGAGGAGTGGACCAAAATCCTTCGTGAGATGTGCACAAATCTGGAGACCAACTACAAGAAGCGTCTGACCTCCAACAAGGTCAGACGTCCAACAAGGGTTTCTCCACCAAGTACTAACACATGTTTTGCAAGGGGATCAAATACTTATTTCCCACAGTTAAATGCAAATAAATTGTTATCTTTTATATTATGTCAATTTCTGGATTTTACTTTTGGATATTCTTACTATGACTGTTAAAATAAACCTCCTATTACAATTGATTTGGTTGTAAGTGGGCAAACTTACCAAATCTGCAAGGAATCAAATAATTATTTCCTTCACTGTATATAATGCACTCGACCCCAATACTGCTGCCCAAAATATTAAAATAAAGTCTAAATATTGAATGCCTTACCTTGCTGAAGTCAATATCCACCCATTCAAGGCACAGCAGTCAATACTCAAGTCAAAATATAGTTTCTGATTGTTCAATGATACCCTGTTCAAGTGGGTTTTGGTGGTGTGGTTCAAACAGTCAATAAAACGTAGATTAATAATACAATGAAAAATAGGCAGGGATGAAAAGTGCAGTATGAGCAAGTGAACATATATAACATATTACTTGTCCGATACAGATCAATGTACACCTTTACAATGCATTGATATAATAAGTACAGCATCTGATGATTGTGAACCGATTACATAGCTGTAATTCATGTACAGACCATAAATATCGAGTCCAGCTTTGTTGGACGCTTGGCAGAATGACCACTGGGAACGTCTGAGCTTTTCTGGTCCACTCTGTGGAAAAATCATTAATAATTAACTTTACACACAAAGACACACATACAGACTAGATAGTTAAAGATGGTGCTTTATGTCATAAGGAAAATCACACACAAAGAACTTTGATTGACGACCATTTCTGTAACAACAAGCCTATCTGTTTAATCAAACGTTTTCAATACTCATACTGAACAATGGTTCATAAGAAAGGATTTCATCTTTGAAGTTAACCAGACGACCGTTAGACCAATCACTCTTCAAGGACAAAGAGGTACAGGCAACTTTTCACTTTGTTGCTGGGAACTGATAGAAACACACTTTATAACCAGTTTCTAACATAACTGTAAATTATGGACGACCAATTCTGTATCTGCCTGATGACCAATACTGCTAGCCCATCTATATGGTCAACACAGTTATAAACACTTACCGTGGGTTAGAATAACGACGTCCATCTTTGAAGGTAACCATACCCCCCATAGACTGATCACTCTTCATGGACACACAGCTGGGTACAGGCAACGTTTCTCTCTGCTGCTGGGAACTGAGAGA
>NW_011334403.1:0-2927 GCF_000735185.1 Notothenia coriiceps
CAGTCCCCAACTCCGGGACTTCGGGTGGCAGTATACGCCGTGAAGCTGTTTGTGGCCTGCCAGTAAACCCAAAGCAGAAGAAGAAGAAGTGACATCAGCGGCTTCATTTTCCTAATCCACCCTCAGGGACTTATTCCGGTGAGAACGCGATCTACTTGGACAGTTCGAGGGACTAAAGAGTTTGGTGGGAACAAGTACCGGGGACAAGTACCGGCTAAGTACCTGGTGTGAAAGCGGCTATAGTGTTTTTTTTTAACCAAATATCTCTCAGAGGGGCATTGTGAGTGGCACCTTATTTTCATCTAAAGTAAAAGACAGTGAATCAGGACTTTTGAAACAGGGCTGAAACAGAGGGGATGCTACAATTATCTGTTTGGTTTTTGGAGCCAAACACTTCAGAGACTTGTTTTGTATATCTGAGACCTATGATATATTGATGAAAAACAGTATAATAGGGCATTTTTAAGTTAATTAAAACTCTGACCTGCAGATTGGTTTCCTCCTCTCCTCCATCATTTTTTTTTGGTTTAAAACCTAATGTTTTTCTCTGTTTGTCTGACTTTCAGGTCTGTTCAGGGCTGCAGTGCCCAGTGGAGCATCCACAGGGATCTACGAGGCTCTAGAGCTACGAGATGGAGATAAGAGCCGCTACAAGGGCAAAGGTATACGGGACAGATCGAATGTGTTTGCATGTGTAATATATTTTCAAAAAAGTTAAAGCTATATTATGCAATTTTTGACCAAAAGTGTAGTTAAATTCCAACACATATTCAATATAGCCCTATTTTAGCAAGCCCTTTTCTTCCACCTGGGGTAACTCATGATATTTTCTCATGGTGCACAGGTATTCTTGAACCCATAACCCCAGAACTTCTACATACATTTACGATTACAACCCCCTTGATGCTTCCATAGCAAGCCAAAAGCTAGATGTACCACTTTTTATCACTAGATCATTTTGTTTGCTGTTTGGTGTTTAGAAGGTCGTCTGTATCAAACCAATCGTTCAAGATGGCTTTCCCGCAGAAAATTGTTTTATTACTAAGGCTAGTACATATTTTCTGCCTTGAACGTCTGAACAAGCGGCTGTGATTTAATTAATCTTATAGTTGAGGATTCGCTTCCACCTAGGACACATAAACATTTACCGATCCACACTCAAATGATATTCATGTTGGTGATCTCAGTAATATTGAATCACCCAACAAACTCTTGAGTGTCAAACGCAACAGAAGCATGCACAGTCACACACACACTTTGGTAGACACTGACAGACATGGTGAATTACGTAATTTGTCTCACGAGGACCATAGCGGTCCCTCATGGATGCGTGGAAAGTATAATTTGCCCTTTGTAGATTTGGTGAGAGCTATAACCATATAGCAACCATACAGTCTATGCGCAGTCCATCTTTGCTATACCCCCACTCCATTTTCTCTTTGGTAAAATGTACTTTTCCCTTTTCTTATCGCCTTATCTTAATTTCTCCTCTTATAGGTGTTTTGAAGGCAGTCGGGCACATCAACGACACTTTGGGTCCCGCCCTTTTAGCCTCAGTAAGTCAACAATCATTTATACTCATAAATATATTTAAAGATATATCATGTCTTGTGTTCTCTGTAAGTTCTCAGCAGGCCATATACTTAAAGAGGGTACAGCATTGCTCTTTTTAAAGAAATAACTTTCAGCAATTGGCCAGTTTAAGGGTCGTGACTGCATTGTCAGCAGAATTTCTTAAAGATATTCTTACTTGAGATTTAGTGGGATGGAAATCCAACTTCACGTTTGGGCTAATTCTCTCAGTTCTGGTGGTTGGTTGCCCCATTCTAGATCCATTCATCTTTGCTCAAATGTGGATATTCTGGCGCAAGTTACTGATAGGGCAGTGAGTTTGGACCTTAAATGTGAAGAAAACAACCCCAGCACATGACACAAAGTGCATGTTCAGCTGATCGATGTGCAGATGACTATTTATCACACCTGGATGTGCAGACAGGAAGCTGTGAGAAGAAGATGAAGTGTATTCAGCTGTCAGTGACGGAGGGGACAAGTGAGTGTGTGGTGTGAGATACTGTGAATGAAAGATGATAATGTGTCTGTTTGAGAAAGATGTGTGAGGGAGAGGAACAGTGGATGATATGTGTCTGTTTGTGTGTAGGTAATTGTACTAGTGTGTGAGTATAATAGCATGATCCTGCAGCAGATGTTTTTTCCTGGGAAATGAATGTTCGTGATCAGTCAAGCGGGAAAAAAACAGCTGGGCGGCGGCTCGGAGCTCCTGAACGCCACATCAGACAGATCGGTCCGGCTGTACTGGTGTGTGTGTGTGTCAGTGTTGGGCAAGTTACTTCCAAAATGTAATATATTACATATGACTTATTACTCTCTTTTGAAAGTAATAAGTTACATTACAATATTACTGTCTCTGAAATGTAATGAGTTACACTACTTTAGTTACTTTTTAGTTACTTTCACCAAAATAACCGCAAAAGAATAGCTAGGTATTTTAAATGCTAAAATGTAGTTTAGTGCAGCTCATTATGCATCCAGTGAAGGGCAATGTGGTATAGCATACCAACTGTGTAGGCCCTTAAGGCTACTAACAACTTGTATTACAGGGCTTAGTTGAATACTCGATTCTGATTGTAAATTCTTAACATGTGACACGTTGTTAATACAGCAGTACAGACCGCTGTCAAGGACTATAATGAAGGTTAACATATTGTAAATCAAGGCAAATATTATTTAAACCATGCTCATGATTTGAAATGGCAAACATTGAAAGGCAAAAGTATTATTAAAACCATGTAGCCTACTACATCATCACCTTGGTCCCATCATATACGCTGGGAAGAGAATAAGATTTACTGTGCTTGAATGGGGGTGCTGAGGTGCGGGACTCCAGTGAACACTATTACGGGCACTAT
>NW_011334404.1:0-1000 GCF_000735185.1 Notothenia coriiceps
CTTGGTTGCTGATTGGCTAATGGTTACACAAGACAAAAAATCGTTATGACATCATAAAGTGGCCAAAATCTGATCAGCTCATTTTCAGACAGGTTTTTATAGAAATGGATCAGGACAAAAAGAGAGAGAATCTTTGTTCCTGAAACTTTCAGAGTCTCTTTCCACAGAGGGGACACATGTTGATGTAGAAGAGACATGAAGAAGAGGGGACACATGTTGATGTAGAAGAGACATGGAGAAGAGGGGACACATGTTGATGTAGAAGAGACATGAAGAAGAGGGGACACGTAAGGTAGGCGGTTCGTCTCATGTTATGTAATGTACAACATGAACCCGAAGGGGATCACATGGATGTAAAGCGGACATGATAAGCTAAGAGTGTTTATCTATTGTGTGTGTAGTAGATGAGATCATGAATGAAGGTGACACATGAAGAGGTGGATTGCATAATAGGTGGGACCTTAATTGATTCCATGTGGTATAAACTAGATCATACATCCTGCAAGTAGAGACTTAAAACTCTAAAGCTGTTTTGAATGTGTATCCTCATGGGTGATTGATATGTATTGTTTTGCGTTGCTTTATAAAAATGTCAGACTAAATGAATGTATAAAAAATGTACGTTAACTGTAAAACACTTCACTGTGAAAGAGACCTCTATCGTGTGTTTCTGTGTCTTCGTGTTTTATCTTTTAGTCTTCTATTTGAAGCAAGGTTGTGTTTTTTAGTACAATCTCAGAGTCCCTCTAAAGACATTTGGGATGCATGATAAGTGTTAAGGTTTAGGATGCGCAGCTTTCTTCATACGCCGCACTCGGAGAGAAATAGGTGGAGACGGAGACTGATGGAACTGTTTAGCCCTTGAGCATGACTTAGGCGTGTGGTGTTCAGCGTGAGGTTCGCTTCGCTCCAGGGGGCCGAGCTAACTTAGAATTGACCAACATAAGAACCAGTGTGCGTGCCATCAGGTGGAACACACCTCCATTCTTAACATGCATGC
>NW_011334404.1:1012-4867 GCF_000735185.1 Notothenia coriiceps
AGAAGAGGGGACACATGTTGATGTAGAAGAGACATGAAGAAGAGGGGACACATGTTGATGGAGAAGAGGGGACACATGTTGATGTAGAAGAGACATGAAGAAGAGGGGACACATGTTGATGTAGAAGAGACATGAAGAAGAGGGGACACATGTTGATGTAGAAGAGACATGAAGAAGAGGGGACACATGTTGATGTAGAAGAGACATGAAGAAGAGGGGACACATGTTGATGTAGAAGAGACATGGAGAAGAGGGGACACATGTTGATGTAGAAGAGACATGAAGAAGAGGGGACACATGTTGATGTAGAAGAGACATGAAGAAGAGGGGACACATGTTGATGTAGAAGAGACATGGAGAAGAGGGGACACATGTTGATGTAGAAGAGACATGAGGAAGTGTATATTGCATAATAGGTGACCTTTTAAAAGGAAGTCCAGTCATCATCAGTCAAGATGTCCGTGTCACTGTGAAAGCTGCAGTGGGACCTTTGGCCTCTGAATCCTGGTGCAGACTGTCGATATGTGGTGGGCAGACGCCACCTCTCTGGGTTTCAGCACTCAGGCTATTAATGGCGCTCTCTATTCAGAACATGTTGCTGTGAGGCCCACTTTCTGTTATGTGGACACATCCTCTTATATTCCTCAGACCTGCACGGGTCAAGAAGTGCATTCAAATATCCATCTAACGTTTTGGCCATAGCTTCAAGCTCTAATGTCTCTGGGTGTGTAAACAAAGATTCCTCTGTAGATATGCATGGTCCATTTTTAGGACACATTAATGCTGGCAGTGTTTCAAGCTGTTGCATTTTTAGCATGGCGTGACCGTATGCTTGTGCCTTTTATTTCTGTTTCTCCCTGAGGACGTCACATCCGACTCCTCTGTGGAATTCAAGAAGTAGAACATGTGAGAAGTGGATCAAACGCCACCAATGCTTTTCCTCAATGATTGATTGACTGATTGATTGATTGATTCCCCTCTGCCAGTTAAGGGTTGAACTTTAACCTAAATGGGGCCTCTATGGTGGACACTTGCTTGTTGACTGGCTTTCTATCTGCTATCTCTCACACACACACACGCACGCACGCACACACGCACACACGCACAGACACACACGCACACACACACATGCACACGCAGGCACACAAACACACACAGCACTGTTCCTGTTTTAGTTCCATGTGCCCTGTCAGGGTGTCCGCGGGGTCTTAAAATCAATTTAGCGAAAATGAAGGCTATTAAAAAGTATTAAACGGCATTTTCCAAGTTATTACATTTTGTAGCTTGTTTTCAATAAGTATATAAATGGTCCAACCTTAAAGGTTTTATTCTACAGTCTGCCTGAATGTAATCATTGCGTAGGTGTGTAGTGTGATTCTGTGTAGTTTATTTATGGCGTCCCGTTGGATGTGAAGTCATCTGAACAGGACATCGCGCGCTCACTGCTTGATAGCGCGCGAAGGTCCGTTTACGCCGGTTGTTAAACAACATCGTTATGGGGAAATGCAAGTTTGCGTCCAAATGGTTGGAAGATAAAGAGGAAGGACAATCAATACTGTATATAGTCAATGTGAGGTGAAGTGTGTCACTAATGTAACCGGTTAGAACTCAAAGTGGCGATGAGGTCTCAAAATGTATGGAAAGGGTCTTAAAGGGTCTTACATTTGACTTCAGGATTCCTGCATATACCCTGCCTGTTGACCTGTTCTGCTTTGCTTACTGTTGGCAGGTTTATAGCTGAAGTGGGTGTGTGTACTTCTTAGTAAAGGGAATAGTCTATTATATTCATATTAACTGATAATAATAAAAATGCCTTTATACCTTGGATAAGACTGAGTCCTGCTGCCATGGAAGTTTGGCTAATAATTAACACTAAGCAGGTTTAGCTTTTAAGTTCTGCTTCATTCATTGTTTTTTTAGCTGCAAACATAAAATGGCAGTTAACAGGATGTTGAACCTGAACGTTATTACCGGTTAGGAGCCGCTGTGTTTACCTAATATGTTTTTCTCCCAGGAAGGTTATCAGGGCCTTGTGGCAACCCAGAAATAATATCAGATGTCAGGAAAGCTCACACACCTTTTAGGCTTTATTTGTCATTCTTTGTGAAAGCAGCATGTAAAGGGTGCATTTTTTTTGAATTGGTACATTTCAAATTTCTGATAGATACATGGTTAGTCACTTTTTGAAACCTAAACAATGATATTGATATGGAAACTCTGTAATTGTGATGCTGTTTCTAAATCACATCAATCCTAGCAGTCCTACTATTTGACATAGTATAAGCTAATAAAGCATTCTGCCGGATTGACCAGTCTTTAGTCTGAATAGAGACAGATGTGAGTTATGTAATTGTTGTGATTGACAGTGTGCAGACATGTTTGGTCTTTTTAAACAAATAAAATCATTTAAAATAAATGCAACAACAATTAGATGAGAAAGATCTCTGGGAGAGTTGATAGTGCTTTGAAATGAAAAAGTAAAAGCCACGTTTCTGAACAGGTCCAACAGACTGTTAGAAGCACTTCTTATATAAAGGGGAAAAGCATGAACTCTAGTGAAGAGTAAAGTGTATTAAGATGAGTATCAGTGAATCCCTTTAGGAAGTATAGAGACATTCCATTGTTTATGAACTCCTCGGCTCATATTTGCTCTAACGTTGTTGGATAATCATAAGTGAATATGTCCGACTGTTAGTCAATAATGCCACGCAGTGAAAGGTGATATGTTCTCATTATCTGCTGACCTCTCATATCTAACCAGGGGAAACAATGGTTTAATGTTTTACTAACCCAACGGTGTGTTTAAAGCGAGCGTTACACCTCAGTGACTTTACCAAACGCTACAAATCATAGAAGATATTTCTTTACCTACCGATGTGTTCCCAGTATTTGGGCACTCAGTGATGGAACTGGTGGTTCATTGGTACTTGACTCATGTTTAAAGGTGGTCCCCTATTATACTGTTTTTCATCAATATATTATAGGTCTCAGATATATACAAAACATGTCTGAAGTTTCAGCCCTGTTTCCAAAGTGCTGATTCTCTGTCTGTTACTTTAGATGAAAATAAGGAGCCACATCATAAAGTGGCCAAAATCTGATCAGCCCATTTTCAGACAGGTTTTTATAGAAATGGATCAGGACAAAAAGAGAGAGAATCTTTGTTCCTGAAACTTTCAGAGTCTCTTTCCACAGAGGGGACACATGTTGATGTAGAAGAGACATGAAGAAGAGGGGACACATGTTGATGTAGAAGAGACATGAAGAAGAGGGGACACATGTTGATGTAGAAGAGACATGAAGAAGAGGGGACACATGTTGATGTAGAAGAGACATGAAGAAGAGGGGACACATGTTGATGTAGAAGAGACATGGAGAAGAGGGGACACATGTTGATGGAGAAGAGGGGACACATGTTGATGTAGAAGAGACATGAAGAAGAGGGGACACATGTTGATGTAGAAGAGACATGAAGAAGAGGGGACACATGTTGATGTAGAAGAGACATGAAGAAGAGGGGACACATGTTGATGTAGAAGAGACATGAAGAAGAGGGGACACATGTTGATGTAGAAGAGACATGAAGAAGAGGGGACACATGTTGATGTAATGAAGAAGAGGGGACACATGTTGATGTAGAAGAGACATGAAGAAGAGGGGACACATGTTGATGTAGAAGAGACATGAAGAAGAGGGGACACATGTTGATGTAGAAGAGACATGAAGAAGAGGGGACACATGTTGATGTAGAAGAGACATGAAGAAGAGGGGACACATGTTGATGTAGAAGAGACATGAAGAAGAGGGGACAATGATGAAGAAGAGGGGACACATGTTGATGTAGAAGAGACATGT
>NW_011334404.1:4912-25057 GCF_000735185.1 Notothenia coriiceps
CTTCTCCTCGTCTCGCGTAGGCCGCTTCGTGTGTTTTTTACCGCTGCAGTCTCAAGGGCAATCTGCCGTTTAGATTAGAGAGGCCTGTTTTATTACAAGGAAATCGACGGTTTATGGCGAAGTCAACGCGGTGAATAACACCTGTCTGTTTTCTCATACACTTGTCTGTTCTTATCAGGTAAGATTACAGAATTGTGATTACCGGGTCTGCTCGGTCAGCTTCCGGATGAGGAGGCATTCGTTCGACCAATTTACAGTAGATAACATTACAAACATTTTTAACAGGGTCCATAATAGTGTAAATAATGTTTGTTTTGGCAGTTATAACTGAATGTTATGTTTTCTACTTTTTTACATCTGGGAAGGCATTTGCCTTCATCAGATGGAAAGTGTCTTCACCAACAACTTAAGTATTTCTTATAGCTATGCAGGACATGCAAGCGAGCTAACACAAACAAGAACAAACAAACAAGTGAAATGAAGAATAAAATTGAAATTGTACAATATAATATTGTGGTGGTTCATCTTATAATTCAGTCTAGAGAATGCACCAGACAGCATCTAAGACCTGCAAAAATCTAAATGTTCTAGGGGGAGGCCCCCCAAACCCTTCGTGCCATTTCGTCCGCGCGCATTTTTCAGGGCAATCTCTATTGGGCTCAGGGCCATCTGTAAATTAGCTTAGATGGCCCACAGGGCCATCTCCCAAAATCCTTAATGTCATGCACTGATTATATTTCAAATATACAGAAAAAACGCTTTTATTTTTAAACACAATTATGAAACAAACTAACTCCTCCAACAGTGACATTTGTCCTACTTTATAATCCCCGAACGTCAACAAGCGCTCCGGTCCCAGCTGTGTGCGTCACTTTTTAGTGTCCCCGTTGTGTTTTGAGCTTCGTGCAGCGTTTTGTATTCACAGTGTTTCGTTTATGCAGCGCTTTTGGTAAATGCTGCACATGTTTCGACAAGTTGGTGAAGATGTTTCTTTGTTTGATATGTTTTGTGACATTTGTGTATTTCTATTTGCATCGTTTTTGAGGCTGCAGCGTGTTTCTCCTAATGGAAAAGTGTACGGTCGTTATAACATGTTTGCACCTATCGTCAAAGCCTGTTCGAAAAGTATCTTTCATCCTCTTTAAAAAAATCCCATCATGATCATTTTAAATATATCTTTCAACGATAATAGGAATAATGATGCCCAAAAATGATCAATCCCTCCAACATCTTAAAGGTCTCCTATTATACTGTTTTTCAGCAATATACAGATCATTGCAGCATTACCCATAATCCCCTCTGTTTCAGCCCTGTTTCCAAAGTGCTGATTCTCTGTCTGTTACTTTAGATGAAAATAAGGAGCCCCTCCCCACGCCCCTCTGAGAGAGAAACTTTGTTCCTGAAACTTTCAGAATGTCTTTACACAGAGGGCGGGGGACACATGTTGATGTAGAAGAGACATGAAGAAGAGGGGACACATGTTGATGTAGAAGAGACATGGAAACGTGGATTTTGCATAATAGGTGACCTTTAATCTCACATCCAGTAGAGTGCCAAATACTAACCGGATGTTTATATTTTGTTTGCAGTCAGGTTTATGGGGTGGGTACACGGCTAATGTTATTTTCCCTTTTTTGGCTTCCTTCCTGTTTGCACACCTGTTTTTATTTGGTCGCAGCAGCTTAGAAAAATGTATGGCTCTCTAAACTACTCCATCAGGGGTGCCAAGTTGAGTTTGCAAAAGGCGTCTAGCTGTGAGGGAATGAGTCCTGTTTTCCCCATGGATATTTAAATGTGAAAAGAAAATGTTAGGTCCCCTTTAAATGACCAATCATGCAAAATGCACTTTGTGATGTCTATTATACACAAAGATGTGTCCCCGGTGTGTCGGGGAACTCACGCAGCGTCAGAAAATAAAACCCTCTTCTTTTCCTCCGTATCCAAATCTCTAAAAACAGGGCTACAGCGGAGCTGATCCAGATTTGCGTCCGATATGACGTAATATCGTAAATGTAGGCTTCACACCCACGGCCCTATCGGAAACGTTGCTATCAGAAACAATGCCCGACTGTTTTGGACGTAATATGGTCGGTGTTTACATTAGCATCGCTAACACTCAGAGCTAACCTGTACTGGAGAGCATGTGTGTGAAGAAGCAGGAAATAAAAAGGAACTCACCTTGTGGTATAACCGGCAAGAGAGAAAGCCTTTGAGCTCCATACTGTTTCAGAGAGAATCCTTGATAATCCATGATATGGCGTTTCTTCACGGCAGTATTTAGTTTAGACAGTAGCTGCCGGGTCCCGCATGAGCACTTTTGAAACCGGAAGTGAAATAGAGGGATATGAGGCATGGCTAGAATGGGTGATCTGTTTGGTATTTTGAGCAAAACACTTCATAGACATGTTTAATATATATCTGAGACCTATGCTATTGCCTAAAAATAGCATGATAGGTGCACTTTAACTTTTAAGACACATTATTGAATTGTAATCAACTCCTACCTGCATATCAGAATCAGGTTTATGACCAAGTAGGGTTATACATAGGAGGAATTTGCTTCGGTGTATAATGCTGCATAATCAAAGAAAGAGAAAAAATGTGTAGAAAAAGACGAATATAGCTAAATTTGTAAAAAAAACATTTACAAGAAATTGGAAATGTACAAAACATTTAAATGCATGCCAAATACACACAATCTGAACAGGACATTCATAACTTTCTTGTCTTCAAACGGGAATATCGGGGTTATCCTTAATCATCATCACGCTCTCTAGAGATATGGGCGTTGTTTTGGACAGAAAGCAGGACGGAGCGGCATGCAGCGGCTTGTCTGCATGAGTCTGAAAGCCCCAAACATAAAGTGCACTAAGCCTTGGGAGGGAAACTGACATGGGAGAGCTCAAATGTCTGTGCACTCAATGAAAATCCCTAAAAACGGCTATTAGAGCGGAAGAACATCTGCAACTCTGTCTGGGTCTTTCATGTTTCATGTTTTCCCCCCAGTAAGAAAGTGTAAACTGTTTAAATGGTATATAAAGTGTATAGGGTTGGTATCTATTTGTGTGTTGAATGATACCTTTGTGCAAAACTAGGGGTATTGATGTCTTGATTCCATCTCTGGAAATTCATTTTTGTTTTAAATCAACCCAACTCCATTTAAGTTTCTGTAGTAACCTGATAACTTTACCGTTATGTAGATGACAAACCCAGTGTCATGCAGTCACTCTGGGGGGTTTAGAAAAACCTGCTTTTCAGGGCCAGATAGTATGTCATGTGAAACTGCGATAACTCAGAACAACAAGCCTGTGAAGCCAGGTCAGTATTTGGGAGGTGGATGTCTAACCAGAACTGAAAAAAAGTGAATCAGCATGAGACATCTCCTGGGTTAGGCTAGTTAAGTTGTAATGGAGAGTGAAACTAGATTGTGATCGGTTACTTAACCATCCGGTCTGTTACTGAAGAGAAAAACAGAGTGGAGACCTGTTAACAAAACATATGAAGCTTTGACTTCTCTGCCAGCCCAAAGTAAATATGTTGCGTAGGCTAACTGTTAGCATTGTCCTTTAGCCATGTTGACACACATTTTTTATCTGGTTTCAGGTTTGAACCTCCCCCTCCCTCCCTTCTCACCGGCCTCCCTCCCTGATCCTCCCTCCCCATTGGCTGCTGTTCTCAAGAGGGCGGGACAAAGAATGGGGTAAGAGCTGAGAGGAGCCAAGACGACACAAGCGGAGGAAACCCCCGAACCTGCACAGGTAAGACCCTCACTCACACCTTCAGAAACACAATGTGACACTCTCACACATGCATAGACGTCACATTATATTTCCAAAAAGCTGTGTAATATGTGTCCTTAAATGTCCTCACACTTAACAATAAGCCCTAAGGTTAACAATGTTTGGCAAGTAGGTTTACACATGCTAGGAATTTGCCTTTGGTGTTTAATGGTGATGTTGTTTAACGGTAGAAGCAGTATGAAAACTATAATAACATTTACAAAGGGTTAGGGACAAAACATTTAAATGTAAAATAAAGTACATATAATTTGATTCAATATGTGTGAAGATGGTTGATTTTGTGTTCAAGAAAACAACACAAATTTCCCTTCTACCATTTGTCTACCATGTCAGAACCCTGAAACCTCTGCTGAAACACACACACACACACACACACACACACACACACACACACACACACAACACACACACACACACACACACACACCCCTTTTTTACCTGCCACAGCCATTGTTTTCTATTTTCTCACACCCATCCCCCACACCTCCCTTCTGTGGACCTTTTATCGGGTGAACACAGTAATGTTCAAACACTGGCTGGCATTGTCTGGTCAATGACTGCCAGATATAATCACAGAGCTGCAGTCTCTGATGATTAATGAAACACAAAATCTGCATCAAAGTCCACCTGGCTCTCTTGCTGTTGCCAGGGTCTAACCTGCACTGTCAATGAATACTAACGATTGTCTGATCTGGATAACATATGTACAAGCAGATTTTTTTTTAAAGATTAGGTTAGCATTTGTAAGAAAAACACCATCACAGTTCAAATTGTGCTCTCTGAGTTTAAGCGTATTTTCCCCTGATTTTTGCTGCTAATTTTTCAGTTCTGACTCATTTTACTAAAAGAGTGCCTCAACCAAAACAAGAAGAATATTCACTTTGAAACACTAAAGAAACGTACTTTACACCATAACAGCTTTTCAGTTCCACGCGTTAATCATTATGATCGATTGTTGTGGAATTGTCAGGAGAACAACATGCTAGATAATGAATTGAAAACATTGGTTTTCTGGTAGAATGAAGCGGCATATTTCCTTTTGTATTAAGTATTTTACATTAAGTTCAGTCCATTGTGAAGGTTGGTATAAGTCAGGAATATATTGTTAAGCATCACACAAGGCCTGCATGACGCATTAGACTGCTATATTCATAATTCAACTAATGATACTGGGTGATCATTCTTGATTAAAATGTTTACTAGTCATTTATATATTAGACTAATTTCATCCTGGCAGGAAATGGGAGTGCTTGAGTAGAATCATGAGGTACTTCACCTAACTACAGTACTAAGGTTCATTTGGTTACTACTGATGCATAGTTTTTGTTTTTGGTGAAAGTTGCAACGAGAAAACCACAGAAACCACAGCAGCATCGAAACAGTTTGCATTTGAATAATGAAGGGAAAGCACGTTGACTTTGTGTGAGGGGGGTTGATTCAGTCAAAGATTAAAAGGCTTTATTTGTTGTATGCACAATGGCTACAGTCCGGATCCTCCCACAATGCAAAATACAATAAACGTATTTGTTTATTTATGTGCAAGCTCTGTTTCATGCTGCTGTAACAAAAGCAAAAACCTAATTTGGGATCAATAAAGAATATCTAATCTAATGTTATCGCAGTACTTTAACTCTCTGTATACTGTAAGTGCAGTATACATATATGGAAATAGGGACTATAGACAGATAAACAAATCAACAGTGTGTCATATTTGAATGGTGACACTTCAGGGGTTTAACAGTCTTATATCTGCTCTGTTTTATGGAATTAAAACTAAAACGAGTCTGCAATAGTTTCCAACACCTTGATCCAAACAGAGATGGCTGCCGTCTTCTCAAACAAAGTACCTCAATCAGTGTTCGATGTATTGTCCGCACTGAGACAGCAGATGTCCAGGCTGATGCAGGTAGGTGTATGTTTAGCGATGCTCGACTGATGCTTAATTAGACGTAGGGAAGCTGTGGTCTTGTCAACATGTTGTTCCTTCTGTACAATTACCCCTCCTACCCACTCATTTCCCAGAAGTCTCCTTGTTTGTACGGGGATGCAGAGGAGAGGGAAGAGTAGCCATCCATTTGGAAAAGAAAGGAGGCTGTCTGTGCTGTTCCTTTTTCCTTTTAGTCATACATATAACCCCGATAGACCTTCAGGGTGCTGTGGGGACCGCTCTGTTTGCATGTAAATGTGAGCAACATTTAAGAGGAGAGGAGGAGAGGGGGAATAATGATAAGGAGGAAAGAGAGCAAACAGGCTCAGCAGTGCAGACCTGTTGCTAGGAGAGAGAGAGAGATACATGATACAGAGGCAGGATGTGAACGTGCAGCGGTGCAGACGAAGATAAACACTCTGAAGCCTGAGTGAATTATACATGTGTTTACCAAAAGCAATTTTCAGTAGAAATGTTAGCATATACACACAGCATGTGAAGCTCTGTAAGCTGTTGAGTTTCTCTTTCTTTATGTTCCTTTTTTAGACTTTTAATTTAGTCACAATCAGAGATTTCCAATGTCAATTAGTTGGTCCGCCGCCAAAGGAACAATAATGAATCATCATCTTTTTGTTTCATGGATTAATCATTTCAGTCATTTTCAAGCAAAAACGACCAATATTCTTCTTGTTGTTTTTATATATGCATGATAGTATATATTTCTATATGGCTCCCTTAAAGGTGGGGTAGGTAAGTTTGAGAAACCGGCTCGAGATACACTTTTTGTTATATTCCATGGAATGCTCTTAACATCCCGATAGCAATGAATATCTGAAGTGCTTTGACAAAAAATCTATAAATAAATGTCATCTGTGGAAGCCGTGGCGCTGTAAAAAGCGCGACCAATCATCTGAGCCGGCCCGGCTAAAGTAACTGGATGGCCTACCTGCCTGTCAGCCTTCCATCTGTGCACAAATTTATCTCGTGCCCTCATTGGTCATGTTCGTGTGTGTTGGAGGAGGGGCTCTGTCAGGAAGTGGCAGATTTTTTCCGGCTGTGTATTTTCAAATTCTAGCGCACTCGAGCTGCTTTCTCCAAAATTACCTACCCCACCTTTAAGGCTCCTGGAGGTTTGAAATACTGTTCTTTATTCACTACTTTTTAATACATACTCGACTAACTACTAATCGTCATGTTATATAGTCTTACATCAAACTGAAATATCCCAGTATTGGATGGATTGCAGTACACTGATGTTTTTAATGATCCTGACTTTTCCTCTAGCGCCACCATATGGTTGACCTCTGTGATTTTAAGTGAATAGTTCTAACAACTTTTGGATGGATTGTCAGTAAATGATGCTTGATACATTCATTTCCCGACATCAGCTGTACTTTGTATTCATTCAATCAAGATAACATGCTTTAGTAACATGGCAACATCAGTATGTTAGCATTGTGAGCATGTTAGCATTTAGCATCATTCTGCAGGTATCACAGGGTTGCTATCATGACTGCAATCTTTTTCTTTTTTGCTAACAAGGATTTGACTTGGGAAGGGTCAAGAAGTAACAAAATAAATAACAGAAAATGCAATATGTATGACCATAATATCTCCCAGATGCAGAGACATTTTTGTCTTTCATAACTCGCCCTCTGGCATGTTGGCTGACAGTCAGAGCAAAAGCTGCACCTTACCACCATCCATCATATATTTCTATCACCAGTCGGATATCCTTTTTTTGTTTTCTCTGGTTTCAAGATGTTGTTTATACATGACACATGTTCTTTGATATTGATATCCTCACAATTAAACTGTGAAAGTTAAAGTGGACCTATCATGCTATATTTGAATAATATAGTGTAGGACCATACCTATATAAGGCATATTTATACTTTTTATTTTTCAAAATACCAAACAGATCATGCATTTTAGCCATTCCTCATTTCGCTCAATTTAACACTGTCTTTGCATGGGCTGATTCTGTGAGAACAGCACCATCTACAGGCCTGGCATATGTACTACAGCGTCTCCAGCGCTTTCCAACGGCAATGTCCGTGGCTGTCTTCTTCTGATTGGTGGAGTTGGCCCAATAGCCGTAGCGCCACTTCTGTGACGTCACAGAAGTGTTCAAATCTGGATCAGTCTGTATCAGATCCGTTGCAGCCCCTTTTTAAGAGATTTGGGTATGGAGGAAAATAGAGAGGGTTGTGTTTTCTGACACTTGGTGAGTTCCCTGGAACACCGGGGACACATATTCATGTAGAAAAGACGTACAAAAGTGCATTTTGCATGATAGGTCCCCTTTAAAGTAGGCCGTTGTGGTCATGTAGTGATCATGAGATAAGATAAGGTAGAACTTTATTGATCCCAATCTGGGCCATGTTTGTGTTGCAGCAGCATCAAAAGACATGGCATTGTACAATAACAATTAAAAGACAAGAAATAAACAAGAAAATATACATGTTGAATTTCCAAATGAACAACACCAAGATATAAAGCAAGGTATTGTATATACATAAGTATGTGACTGATGGAATATTGAATATTAAACTGAATATATAAGTGTGATTTTATTCCAAGAGAATAATGTAGTCTGTTTGGTGGAATTGTTGCGTGTCTTTACTCCTCCCTCCGATTTGTTTCCTGCCCGTGCTCTTCTGACAGCTATCAGTTTGTTTTAATAATCGTGGCTCGTTTAACGTCTGGTTGCTGGCCTAGAAAGGTTATTACCGAGAGAATTTCAATGATGTTGTCTATCAATGACTGAATGAGATCCCTACGAGTGGCTTCTGCAAATGTAGTCTAGGTGGAAGCATGAACAAGAGGAAAGAAACGTGGAATGGGAGGCTCAGAAAATAAAGGAAATGAGAATACAGACATTTTTAGTAAGAGGAGAAAAGAATGTATTCGGTGGATGTGTGCGCCTGCCAAGCAGAAACCTGAGGCAGACCCCCACCTCCTGAAAGGCTGTATTGTTTGTCCGGACCCTCTGCTCACATGCTGTCCTCATTTCTTTCTTTTTTTGTCCACTTGACTCGGCCAAAAAGGGGAAACCAAGGTGACAATACATCCTCAGATGACATTGGAACTGTCTACCAACCATTTTATTAAGTAAACATGGTACATCCTTAAACAAAAGACACATGGCAGTTTTCAACGGTTGTAATGCAAATGACTTAACATCAGTATAGGTTACATTATAACTTTTATTATGGCAGATAATTATACTAATTGTTTTAGTGTATTTAGTTTGGAATCTAGCTTGACCTCCCAGTTCATCTTTAATGGTTGTGATAACTGTCTGTCCGTGCACATGTCCTACTTCAGGGGTTCCCAACCTTTTTTCCCAAGAGCCCCCCAAATGACTCCTGTTGGAAGTTGGATTCATTCATTTGGATTCCCGCTGTATGAAGAAATTAAAGGACGGCGCGGAAGTGGAAACAATTCACAAAGGGATTAAACTGTTTAAAACACATGCTCAAAGTAAGCCGGAGTTTGCCGATGTGTTTGGGTGGATTCAAAAGTCGAAAATAATCTACAAAATGCAGGAGACCAATCTGATCGGAGCAACTGACAAATAATCCAACTGAAACCGGCATGGACAATGACTATGTTTTTAAAAATGCGCTTATCCAGAAAAGCATTAAACACTTCTGTCTTTTTATGTCTTTAACAGCTACTAACTCGAATTTTTATTAAAACTAATTAAACAATTATTTTTTATATTTTATCGTAATGTAGAGACAAGGCTTTTAGTGACAATCATGTATTGCATTACAATTATATGTAAAAAGTAAAAAAAAAAAAAAAAAAGTCTAAATATGATATTTGGCCTCAAATCATCTGAGGCCTGGCGCCCCCCCTGCGGCCCCCCCCCAAGGGGAGCGCGCCCCCCAGGTTGGGAACCACTGTCCTACTGGATAACTGGACTCTTGTTGGTTTGGATGGGAGTTTAAAGAATAAACCCAGCCCTCAATACTATATTTACAATAAATAAAGATGTTTATTCCGATTGGTCTAAAGTTTTGAAATCTTGAACAGATGTACTTTTGAAAGTGATAAATAAAAGGTTTAAATTGTGTTTATTGAATGTCTTCCATATTACATATTTTTGCAACACTTCATGGGGCTTCTTGTAGTTTCTGAGATGCAGCCATTTTCTTATCACTCTATATTTAGTCTTTGGGAGCATGGGTGTTCTTTCTGAAATACTATTAAATATATTGAAAACTGAAGTCATGCGTGTCCCACAACTAGATATAGTATAATGAGGAAAAGTCCCCTTTTCTACCAGACGTTTTAACGGATTTATTGTTATTTGTATATATTTGTATGGTGTGTGTTTGGCAAAGGGTTAGGAGAAAACTCCCACAAAATGGAAATCTAAATTTCACTTGGGAGCACAAATTGTTACACAGTGTGTTTTAATTGGTTAATTTGACCAAAAGCAACAAGTTAGTGGGATTGTATTGCAGAAATACTGGACAGAATATTTGTGATCTAACTCGTGGTTAACAGGTTAAACCCCAACCATCACCTGTCTGACGTGTATTTGAGACAAACTCGCTCCTGTTAATATGATATTTAGTCTCTTCCTTAGTTTCCCCTCAGCGTTTTTTAATCGATGTGTCTGCATCCTCATGACTCTGTGTCACAGTGGTCTTGTGGTTAAAACACATTTTCCCTACTTCCGTTCTCAAAGACATAAGTGAGGAAACTGCACACTTCCACATCGCTCCAGCCCTGACTGAGTGACCATACAAACAGAGACTTTCCCTGAAATGGAAAGCACATGATCATTACCCTAAACATCGATTTTCCCTTCAGGGATTCCTGTCAAGTCTGACCAAGCTCCTAAAAGGCGTGGATGCATGAAATATCTTCTACAAACAGGTCTTCACTGATAGTTCATGTGACACAGCGCTGTGACTGTACACCCATTGGTTAAAAGGAAGTCATTAAATGGACTTATGGTTGATGCTGTGAAGAAAAGTCTTCATGCAAACTCTGCATTGTAAATCTTAGGAGAGACAGGTCACTTTATTGTTACCTCTTGTAAAACAGTCGTCCTCTACTTGCCATGACTCCGTGCATGTGACAATTATTCAAATGATTTGATTTGTTTGCTTATTCAGGTCAGCAGCTGCTTTCCATGCATTTGCACTGTCAACCTGCTGTTGTGTTTGTGGACAGTACGTTAATACCGTGTGTATTCTGAAGTGTTTGTCTTTTTTTATTGTTATTTTTTTCAAAAATCTAATCTGGTGCATATGTTATTTCTAAGAAGCGCAATACAACCAGTAACCAAACTGTTTAATTTAAGGACCAACACAGACAGACAGAAAGCAGCTCCCCGCATGGCATGTTATAAAAAAGCATTTGAAACTTGTATGTATAACCACACAAACTTTAAATACAACTTCTACGCAGTAAAGAGTCCATTTTGTCCACGAGAAACCAAACACAAGTCCTTCCAGGTTATGAATCCACTTTGATACGGTTTAATGCAGCGAGCTATAGGGACCCAAAGTATTTTCCTTCTCCTCATCTTCTTCATCTTTCTGTGTCTCAGGTGGTGACGGCTGCAGGACTCTGTCATGGCGCTGCTGTGGAGGAGGTTGAAGCTTCTGGTGACGGTGATGATGGTCAACCTCTTCATCTTCATCATCATCTCCCGACAGAGCAACCAGGACAAAAACGACCGCAACAAAGTCCAAATCCCCTCCAAACCCTTCTGGAGCAAACTGGCTCCCAGCGTTGCGTACTGGAACCGGCAGCAGCAGGTCCTGGACCTCCAGAACAACCCGGTCCTGGTGGCCAACTACAGCCTCGCCGACACACCTGAGTGGTTAAATGAGACCGGGTTGATCTCCGACCCCTGCCAGCCTAACGTCAGGGTGACCACGCAGGTGAAGGACTACAACTCCCTGCCGGGGCGCTTCAAGGACTTCCTGCTCTACATGCACTGCCGCTCCTACCCTCTGATGGTGGACCAGCCGGCCGTCTGTAAGAAGCCGCCCTTCCTGCTGCTGGCCGTCAAGTCCTTAGCGCCACACTTCGACCGCCGACAGGCCATCCGTCAGTCCTGGGGCCGGGCCGGGCTGATAGCCAATCAGACGGTGGTGACCATCTTCCTCCTGGGTAACGCCACAGCGGGGGACCACCACCCGGACCTCTCCGAGATGCTGCGCTACGAGAGCACCCGCCACAAAGACATCATCCAGTGGGATTACAGGGACTCCTTCTTCAACCTGACCGTCAAAGAGGTGCTGTTCCTGGAGTGGATCCAGAGGCGCTGCCCCGGGGCCAAGTTCATCTTCAAAGGAGACGACGACGTCTTCGTCAACACTTTCCGCATCCTGGACTTCCTCAAGGGCCTCTCGGAGCCCAAAGCCAGGGACCTGTTTGTGGGCGACGTGATCACAAACGCTGGGCCGCACCGGGACAAGAAGGTGAAATACTTTATCCCGGAGAGCATGTATGTGGGGATGTATCCTCCGTACGCCGGAGGGGGGGGGTACCTGTACTCCGGGGACATCGCTGCTCGCTTACACAACGCCTCGCAGCACGTGGCGCTGTACCCGATAGACGACGTCTACACGGGGATGTGTCTTAGGAAACTTGGGTTGGCCCCCGAGAAGCACAAAGGCTTCAGGACCTTTAACATAGAGGAGAAGTACCGCTCGAACCCTTGCGCCTACAAGAGCTTAATGCTGGTTCACCCCCGGACCCCGCAGGAGATGATCCAGATCTGGGCCTGGCTCAGCAGCCCCGACCTCAACTGCCAGTGATGATACTAAAAAGACATTTTGAGGATGGTTCAAAGACAATTATTTTATTTTGAACAGGGTCGCGACTTAAGATTTGGCAGCTTTAAGTTCAGAAGTTATTAAAATGGTCACACGGTTAAAAGTCGATGCCTCTAGAGAAGAGGAAAGGATGTGATGCCACCAAAGTATTTTGACTCGATGTCAGGCTTACGTATCCCTAACCCTGCTTCACTGTCGAAACAAGCTTCACCAAAAGTGACCGCGGTCTTTCTCTGCTTGCACATATTTATATCGCAACTATTTATATGGCCTTTGTAAAGCTTTAACACTGTGTGTCTGCTCTGCGACGGGCCGTCACACACTGTCCAGTTTTCAGCACTCTCGACTGTATAAACATTTCAAAAGGTAAATAATTAAGTCACGGTTATTGCTGGAGGAGAGTGTGAGGTGAACACGTCCTCGTAACTGTTGCTGGAGGATTAGTTTCTGCTGCTATTCCCATCCACACTCCCTAAAGTATTTACACGTGGATCGCTTCAACTCAAACTAAGTCTGTTAATTTACAAAAACTAGTTTGTTTAACCTTAACTCCATCTTTCAGTTTCGGTAAGCTCCAAACGATTCAGTCTGTATTTGATATACCTGTAACCATTATGTTGAGCTGCGTCTCGTTTCTTTTTAACTGGTAGATAATGTTGCAACAATGAGTCCATAGAGCTTAATACCGGCGTGTTTTGAGGAGTGGATACACGCTTTGCTTTCAGGGAACAGGAATGTGAGTCCGGCTCTGTGAAGCTCAGCAGGTCTGGGCTTGGTTTTGAAATCCAAATGCTGATTAATTCTGCTTCAGGTTCTCATTTTACACAAAAGGACAAAGCTCATATGCACCTAAGTGCTTTTTTCTTCACACTGCTGAGCGTCTGTCTGTGAGGGAAGTGTTGAGTGCTGGTAAATGTTGCTTTAATGTCAGAGAATCCGAGGCTTAACGTCAAGTCTCTGCAACGTTCACTGATCATTTAAAGGCTTCATTTGAAAATGTTACATATCTGTTTTGTTGTCTTCGTGTTGTTGGTGAATGTTCAAAATGGTGGATATTATATTAAGGCTCACTACTGTACAGTCTTTAATAAGAGAAGCGGTGCACATATTTAGCGGCATCTGTTACGTATTTTCAGCTGTATGTGAAACAGAGTCAGTGAGAGGTTTCAGATGCACACTTTTAGATATCTCAGTGAAGGAGATGCTTCTTTCCGTTCTCAGACCCATCAGAGAGATCTGTCACATGAATGTATGTCTGTATACATATTTAAAGCCAATCCTCTGATTTATTTCAGTTCAAAAAGTGGATTTTCTACAGTATTTCTGCTCCAAATGTCCCTAGACCTGACCTATGACCTTCAGTGTGAATCTGGTGGAAACACTTTAGATCGTTGGCCTCTGTTAGAGCGCCCCCTGCTGGTCAGGAGGGTGAACATGTAAGACGATTAGCTTTACACACACTGATCAACTCCATGACCCAAAACTGGAGTGCTAGACCTATTTCATGCGTATAATGTTCAATAATCACATTCATTATGTCTATTTTTGACTCCTCTGTCTCTCCCAATGATCATTTAGAGCAACGTATGTCTCCATTTTTGTGTTATTTCTTTCCTTTATCGTTGTCAAGACATTTGGGTTTGGCTTTACAAGAAGTTAAGACAATCACGTTGAGGTTATTAAAGGTTATTTTTGTAATTATGGTTGTGTTTAATAACTGCTACTCCAGTCCTTACACAACGTAGGATTAAAGAAACACAAAAAGGTAACGTGTGCAAACGAGAGCTAAGAACAGACTGAAGGCTTAAATGACTCTCTTCACACACCAGTAATAGATTACATTGTGCTGCACACAGTTTGCGGCTACTTGAAATGTTTACATGCTTTTAAAAGTAATCATCACTTCATAAATGTTGCTTCTGTCTGATGATTGGCTGTAGAGGTCATTCCTAGAAACGTGTTGTGTTTGTTTCACAGGCTGACGTTCACTTTTTGAATGTTGATATTCAACATGTATCAGTCACTGCGCTTTTCGTTTGGAATGTAGCTTCCCACAGTTTCATTTGAAGGACCTTCTTCCTGTGTATACATACTCAGTGTTTCTCTGGGCTCAGCAGCCAGGATGTCATTTTGTTGAGCTTCTGTAGCTGTTGTTTCAGTATACAAAAACGACATATTACCATCTATGTGCATACAAATGTAACTGAAGCTCCAGGATTGTGGAGGGTGATGTATTACTCAATACGACAGGGAATTGTAAATCAAAAACAAAACTGCAAACTAGGGGGGAAATATCCAACAAAAGAAGAAGTTATCATGCTATAAAGTGTTTTTAATTAGGCAGGATTTATCTCAAGTCCATCCTTTTGAAGGACTTTAGCTAAATCCTTTCTTTAAAAACCATTAACGCATATTTACAAGTGTTCAGAGAACTTGTAATTGAATAAAGCATTTCCGTGTTACACCAGTCCGAGGTGAATACCAAATCTGTGCCTGATGTTTGTTTGTGCTGTAAGTGTAAGATTCATCCACGTTCAGTGTGATCGTTTTTTTTTTTATACCTAGAATGACTTGATTATTTCAATAAAGTTATATTTGCTGTTTCTGTATATACTGTTCTATGCATTTTTATTGTGAACCAAATAAATTATGTGAAGTAAGCGTTAAGACATTTTGTTGTGCAATTACTGTTTTGTTTTTTTTTAATGTATTTTATAATAGTCATATATTTTTCTGAAAACCGTCAGTATTATTTTACATTACAGGGTTAATGGTCATTAAAAACCTGGAAAGGTCATGGAAATTCAAAGTGCTAATTCCAGGCCCTGGAAAAGTTATGGAAAACAATATTTTTCCCAAAGTTTTGGAAAAGTCATGGAAATGTAACTAAAGTTGCATCAAATATAATTTATATTTTAGCTAATCGCCGAAATAGTAATACTATAATGATGATAAATACTGTATCGTATAGTAATGAAACGTAAAATGGCATTTAACTGTCGAGGTGTTTTGCTGGTGAGAGATTTGAGTTGCTTTAGCGTGTAGAAGTAAGCCTACTCTTTGATTTGTTTTAGATAGGCACAACATGTTTCATATGCAGACCTTATCTTCCTGTTCCATGTTCAAATAAACCATTTTCAGTGGTACCGCTGAGAAAGAGTGGTCATGGAAAATTAGGTAAAGGTCATGGAGAAGTCAATGAAAATCATTGGTGAAAAAGTGTATGAACCCTGGTTTTCATATACTCATTTTGAAACCAACAAAAAATATATCCTTCACATCGTTTTGGAGTTATTATTGCAGAAATTATTGAAAACTACATTTCAAATAGCAACACTCTTTTTTTTTAAAGGGACATTTATGCTAATTTGCAAGTCATTTAGCAGCAAATAAACTAGTGAATTTCATCTTTAATTTGGCATGTGTTGCCTTACAACAAAACAATGTCTACTTTTGAAAGACTATCACCCCCTACATGTAAATAGTTTAAGCATAGGAGGATTTTTTCTTCTCTGATTGATTTATTTTGAAGATTTTGAAAGAGGTGAACATGCTCTGTTTTACATCAAAACAAAAATATGCAAAAAAAAATTCTGGCAATGTATAAAACTAGAGATGACTTGAAGATAAGTAGTTAATAAAAACTGCATTAACATCTCAAAATGTTATTTTCTGTCTTGCAGTGAACTCATTTAAACAGCAGAGGGCAGCAGTGTGCTTTAGAACAGACTGCAAAGACTCCGCAGGTACTGATTATGTATATATTGTAAATACAGTATTGTGTTTAGTAGTGTAACTGGAAATTATAAATCAAAATAGCCCTTTCTGAACCAGTTTATCTTTATTTTCGATTTCATTTTGGTAAGTATCTCCTATAATTTGAGTGCTGCAGGTGATCATCACTCCTGACTCACCGCTGCCAGGAAGACAGGATGATAAACTGAGCTTCAGTTCTCGGAAATTGACAAGACACACACACACGCACACACACACACACACACACACACACACACACACACACATACACATACACACACACACACCTGTATGTCCTGGTCTCAGGAGGTTTCACTTACTCATCTGTCATCTAAATGGATGCAATCTCTATCTGACTATCGAAGCAGATCACACATCTAAAACACACGTTCAAACACAGCACATTCATTGTTTAAAGCTTTTCGAGGCTGTTGGAAAGCCTCTGGCATCAACTGCAGATCAAATGAAGAAAAGCAGTTATTCAGGCTGAAAGGAAATAATTAGTAAATGTCCTAAATAAATCCTGTGGCACCAAACAGAAATAAAAGGAGAACAAAAAAGGACATTTTGTATGGCTCTGTGAAACCAAAATAAGTGTGAAATGATATTACCAGTGCACAATTTCATACTCAAAGTAACTGAACTATAGACTCAAGATTCAAAAGCTTTGTTGTCAGATGCTTTATAGATTAAAGAGTAGTTTTAACAGTACAACATACAATATACTCAAGAAATACAATACATTCAAAAAATGGTGAAAGAGAAAAAAATATGCAAGTAAAATGTAGAAATAAGTAAATTAGAAGTAAAATAGAGTTGTTGTTGTTGTTGTTGTTGTTGCTTCATTTGTTGTTCCACCATCCCCTTTTCTGCTTATTTCCTGCAGTGGGATTTATAAAGGATTATCTTATTTTGTACTGTTTGTCACGTTTACTCAAAATGCTTTTAAGCCAACGTTTGACATGTTGGGTTGAAGAAACGTTCCCCTAATGACAAACAGCGTCTCATTCCTGCAAACAAAAACGCTGGAAAGTCTTTCCTTCTTTTTCCGAACTGGAACAGCGAGGAGGAAACAGTGGCTCTCAGTGAGGAGGAGGTCTGCCTGCTGGAGGATGTGAGGTGGAGAGAGTGAGTCACTCGGATCCAAATCGCCACTTTCCAGCTTATTCACCCAAATGCAGGAAATGTCTGTCTGTTCATGTTGAAATGCCACAATATGACAGGTAGTGGTTTTTCAGCCAATAAATACAGTGTTTGAGATTGTTTCTGAGATGTTCTGACCAATGTGTGAATGCAAATGAAAAATAGCGTAACGTGTTTCCATAAATTGTGTTTCCTTGTTCTTCAGGATTATCCAAAGGCCTCACTGTTAGAAGCTTTTTACCGAACAAATACACATTTTGTTCATACTGGAAAAGTTGACTTCCAATATTATGTCTGGTTATATAAACAATCTGTCTGGTTAGTAGCAAACTAAACCGTGTAAACAGAAGTGACAATGACTCAAAATGTAATGCTGTTTTGTTATTACAAGCTGCACACATGGCTACGTGTGACCAACAAGCCTAATCCAATTTTTAAGATGTATTTTTCTTCAGAAAGGTTCATTTCTGTCACTTCTCAGTAACATGTTATTTGATTTTAAGTTGTTTTATATGCTCAGGTACTGGTCAATTTAGAGACAATGCAGCAAATGCATTGATTTAAACAAAGTACATATTAATTTTTACATTACATGTTACTTGTTAGACGTTTTTATCCAAAGCGACTTACATACTCAATACTGTGGGCAATCCCCACAGGAGAAATTTGGGGTGAAGTGTCTCAGGGACACAACGATGGGGTTCGAACCTGGGCAACCCTGATCCCAACACCAACCCACAACCCACTGCACCACACGCCTCGCCTATGTCTGTCACATAGATGACACAGATCGAGAAACAGAGTATTACACGGGGAAAATTGCAAGAAAGATATCAGAAAAAGCATGCAATATTCTAATTAATGCCTTAAAATCAACAGAAATAATAGTGAACATTTTGTTCTACAGCTCCTCGCTCCAGGCCAGTAGGTGGCGTTAATGCATTAAATAGCTGGCTGAAAACTGCGAATTAACCTGAAACAAAAGTGTCTATGGTTTTGCTCCTCTGTGTGGGGTTAATTGTGCGATGATCTGCTAGTAATGCCTTGGCACTACTGAAGGTGTCTCGTTTAAGGTAATTATCTTTTTAAAAGTAGCCTACTATACTGTTTGGTTAACTTATTTTGTTTGTACTGTATGTCATTAGCATTTAAGCTAGGCCTATGCTGGTGTGCGTTGTATCACTGTTAATTCACTGTTCATGTGTAAAATGGGTTAAAAAGTTCAAATATATTTCATAAGTAAGAGTGAATGCTGTAGGCTAAGTTGAGAAAATAGTTGAACAAATATATTTATTACCAAAACTGTCTGATCATTTGGATTGGAAATTCTGTTGTACTTGTGATGACGAAAGACACCTGGCTAATTGCTGCAAAAAGTATGCGCTATTGTCCGATTTTATTTACTATTATGTAAAAGCGATACAGCTGTTAGAACAACTTAAAGCCACACATGTTAACATTAAGATAACAGCTTAAAAATGAGTAAATCTGAGATGTATATTGTTGAAACTGTATTCTCTCAATTAAAACATATTTGTAATGCAATAAGAAACAGTTTGCTCAAGAAACACTGATTCTAGTAGTAAAAATAACGATCCGGCGTAATCTCAAACCCTTGAGACGAACACTTTCTGCTCACAGGAGGGAAAGAAGAAGAGTCATTTACTGAAACCATGGTGTAGAAGCAGTGTCCTGGAGAGGAGGGAGTTATGATGGATGATCCGGCTCCTGGCTTTAATGATCATATAGTTTACAAGCTGTGTCTCACAGGGAGGAAGTTGTGCTCTAATTCTCTGCATCCGTTGGAGGGGGAGAGACATGATGAGGGAAGGGAATGAAAAGGGAGGAAACAGAAGAAGAAATGAAAGGAAGGCTGGGGAGGCAAAAGAGGAATACAGGGAGGAGGAGGAGAGGGAAAGTGAGGAGGGTCTCTGGAGAGTCGTAGCAGAGGCTATCATCAGCCTGACTCTGGTATAAAAGGATATTAAAATGCAAAGATTGCAGTTCCCTGTCGCTGCAGCAGACTTACAATCTGTGTTTGACTCCTCTGCAGCACACAGGAGAGGAACCATTAAATACTGGTGCCTGTCAGAGTGGGTTTGCTATTGAAATAGAAGCTAAAAAAGTGGTGCAGGAATGATCTGAAATAAGGTCTGTGGTTAACACAAGATTTTAAAGTTTTGTTTTACGACATAAAATCAATAAATTCCCCACTGCAAAACATCTGAAGCTTATATGTGTTTTAAAAATGGATGCTAACAAGAAATAGATTGATTCTACTAAACCTCATCCTGCTGAGCATTAGTCACCTTTAGCCATGATGTCGTTTCTTGATAGCCTAACGTTAGCTTTTTTCGGCCATTGCGTTTTCGCTTAAAACATGATAAACCTGGTGCTCATACAGTATGTGGAGATTATCTAGCTGTACAAAATGTTTTAGTGTCATAAACATGTGTTTGCAGAGTCAATTTCCTGCAATAGTCCAATGGAAAAACCCCAAAGGATCTTGTTTTGGGGTAAGCAGAAAGAGGCTAACATTCGAGTCTCCCTACGTTTGTTGGGAGACTCGAATGTTTTGTACACGTCATCAAGGAACAAGGACTCGTTCAACCCGGGAACATGCACTCATGATCCAGGATGTTCTCTAGAGATAAAAAGCAGTTGAAATGTTAAAGACTGTGTGACCTCTGCTGGATGATTCATTACC
>NW_011334405.1:0-599 GCF_000735185.1 Notothenia coriiceps
ACACACACATACACACACACACACACACACACACACACACACACACACACACACACACACACACACACACACACACACACACACAGATCCAGCATGTCTTCCCTCTTTGCAGGTACCGGACCTTCATGAGGCCGCGGTACAAAGTCGCCTACAAGATGGCCACGGCACTGGAGTGGAAGTGTTGCCATGGTTACAGCGGGTTGGACTGTGGCGAGGGTCCGGGATCAGGACCGTCACCGGGCGGGGGGGCTGGATCTAAATCCAGAGCCACCGGAGGACATGCTGGTGAGGGGATCACATTAGTCTAATGATTATCCACGTTTGTTTGTAGTATTGTATTAAAGGTCTCCTATCATGAAAATACGTGTCCCCGGAGAGTCAGGAGACTCACTAAGTGTCAGAAAACAAAACCCTCTCTCTTTGAACGACGTGTTCTGGAAGTAATATGGTTTGTGTTTACATTAGCATCGCTAACACTCAGAGCTAACCTGTACTGGAGAGATTTTTTATCATAACATCTGGTAGTGGACTACTTAAAACTTTGAGAAAACACATTTTCCCACTTGAGGCACAAAATATAAATAATTACCAGGAATTTC
>NW_011334406.1:0-3284 GCF_000735185.1 Notothenia coriiceps
TATGTGAGTGTTCCCAAAATAAGTTAGTTTAATCTTAATCTCGATGTAGTGCTAAATGCTGTCGGAGTGCACCGGAACGAACGCCCCGGTATGACGATATTATGGCTGGCAAACAAGCCCAGGGGTCTCACTGACATTTCAGTTATATCAATATGTGTACACTACAGTGGTCCTAATTTGTTTTAATTGTATCCTGGTTTTAAACTTTGTTAATATGTTTTGGATGCATATTGTTCTATTATTTGTTCAGGCTGTTATATACAATTAGCCACTGTTGTCACCTATATTAGGCTATATTATATATTATATTAATATTTGTGAAGCGGTCCTAATTTTTTGTTTTAATTGTATCCTGGTTTTAAACGATGTTAATATGTTTTGGATGCATATTGGTATTTCTTCAGGCTGTTAAATACAATTAGCCTCTGTTGCCACCTGCTGGTGAGTAAATATTCAAATCAGTTAAAATTGACAACTGGTCCGCACATTTTTTTTTAATGTATCTGCCGGTCCTTGGCACAATAAAGGTTGGGAACCCCTGTTTTAGAGTACCCTGGAAGCGAGGGAAACTCTGAAAGAATACGCCCATTGGCTACAAATCAATATATGATTGATTGATCAAACTGTCAGTCCAAATGTACGCTCTCATTCAGTGCAACGGCCAGGGCATTCGATCAAGAATATAGAATACCTTGGCTGAAGGATATTCTACCCAGAGACCCAGAAAAAGATCTGAATGGTTGCTTTCTTTTCTAACACAAAACCACTGAAATGCGTAGTGAATGGTCCGAGAAGGGCAAACAGATCAACGTAACACTGTAATATTACAGATCAACAACACAGATACGATTCTCATTTAATATACATTTTATTTATATAATTAAATCGATTTTTTGTTTGTTTTATCCGAGTGCTCCAGGGTATTCTCTGAATACCTTGAAGGCCCTGACGGTTCACCACTGTGCTATAGTTATATCAATATAACGGAATGCACGTTTATTAAAAAATGGTGATCAACAAGGTTCAACATCTTCATTACTTCCCTTAGTTGCATCAAAAAGAAGGCAACATACTTACTTGCTTTTTTAGCTCATCAATAACGTTGGGTAGCAGACTCTCCTCCTCCCCCAGCTCAGGTGTGGTCACGATAAAATCTACGTCATGACCGAACTCCTTTCCCCTGGATATAAAGACATAACACTGTAAATCATTCACTGTGCTGGGAAATAATGAAAATAATTATCTTTCAGTCACAGCCCTTAACTGATGAAGACGGAGGGTGACAGACGGAGCTATTAAAAGCACATTATGGCCTTGACTTTTTTCATTATTCTAACAAGTAATTTGTTATCAGTTGTTAGGTGTGAAAGCTTCTTTTTGTTGCCTCTTAAGCTGTCAGAGTTTTAACTTTTATGAGAATCATCATTTTCAGCTTGGATCAGTGTCATAAAGCACACCCATACAGTATATGGACCCTGACTGTGCTTGCATTTTCTTCTGTCAGCACAACTTCACTGTAGTGGAAGTGATTATTTAATGATTATCAGGTAGGAACATGAACACTGAAAAGCTCAGCAGAGAACCCGCCGTATTTGCATCATATGTGTACACAAAAGGCTTATCAAAGCGCCTGTCAGTTTTCAGTGCACTGAATCAGAAACAACAGTCTTTACTGTTATGAGGTCAGTGTCTCTATTTCTGAAGATACAGCTTGGGATGATTGATGTCTAAATAATCCTTTCAGTAGCTCTTTCACACACAGTTAAAGTAAGTGAATGGTATTAAGATCTGTTGTTGCATTTTCTACTCCTATGAAATCATGTTTTAACCTCACTAAAAACCAGTCAGGGTATGAAACTAGAGTATAATGTAAACTGGAGATGTTGTAATTTGGTTGTAAAATTGCTATTGTGAATGTCCAATCCGTATGTTAAGCTCTGTGTGAGTTTCCCTTAACAATCATATTGTGGTGTTTTGAAGATTTGAGTATAACTGATTCACTAAAGAAACATGGTTTGTGGACAGTTACGAGAGAGGAGTCAATGTCTGAATTAGCTTTGGAACGCATTGTCATATTAGCAACTAGCAACCATTTAGATGGTAGATATAGCTTTTGAGACAGACTACTCCTGTTTAAAGTCAACAGTTGGCAGCTTAGAAATAAAAAGGTATTAATTCAGAGATGCCATTAGAACCCTCTTGAATTAACTTTAGCAGTAATGGTCATATTAGCGACTAGCAACAGTTAGCAAGTGATTGAGAATTATTACTCCTGTGTAAAGTCAACAGTTGGCAGCATAGAAATAAAAAGGGAGGAATTAAGAGACGTCATGCCTCTTAAATGAACGTTGTAACTCATTGTCATATAAGCATCTAGCAACAATAAGCAAGCTGTTTGAGACTTACTAATGCTGTACAACCGTTGGCAGCTTGAATTATAAATTAGGAATTGAGAGATACCATTTAATGGATCTTGCATTAACTTTGAAGCTCTTTGAAATATCAGTAACAAGCAACAATTAGCAAGGCTGTTAGCTAGCTATTGAGACTGACTATGTACTCCTGTAGAAAGTGAACAGTTGTCAGTTTAGATAGAAGGTAGGCATTGAAAGGTTAAATAAATATTACCTTACAAATGTACAAGTAACCTAATAATATAATCATAATATGCAAGTAGCGTTATAGTTTCCAAATTATTCAACGCCATTTAAAGCATTCTGTTACTGCTTAAGGAAGTCCATAATGCAGATATGCTTAATTTTCCTATGTATAGTTGCAAAACCATGCATCAACCTTTACTTCTAACACAAACTGACAGGATTTTTTTATTTTCCTGCACATGGGAACTTATCTGCCCTTTGAAGCATATTTATATTTATATATTTAGAAGGTCATAAGAGAGGATCCCTTGCTTGGCTATTGTTAAAGCCCACTCCAACTCCACTGATAATAATGTATTTATCCTTTTAGCTAAATGTTCATCCTACTCTTGTCAGTAATTGTGATTGCTTTATGCTGTATCAAAGTTGCTCTTGCACCTTCAGTCAACAGGATTACATCAACAGTTGACTCAAATAAGCAGCCAGATGGAATTCTAAAAAGGAACAGAGGGTTCCTGCGATTATGATAACAGGCTGAAACAACTTCATATTTCAGCTTTTAGACAGTTGTAACTGAGAACAATAAATATGCAAATACCGTCTACGAGTTTTGAGGTTGCCTATCAAATTACATAAACTTCCCACTTCCAGGCTCCGTTTTGAAGTTTGCCGTTTGGAGATATG
>NW_011334407.1:0-2979 GCF_000735185.1 Notothenia coriiceps
AAAAACTATTTATAAAAATAAAATAAAAAGATCCCAATCCCCGATTTTTTTCCTCCCGATTCCGATCTTCTGAAAATCACGTGATCGATCCCCGATCATCGGATCGGGACATCTCTAGTCTTTTAAATGTTGATGCTGAAAGAATACTTTGTCATCAATACTTAAACTCAAACTGAATGTCTCTTGTCCTTGTTCACGCATAAATCCATGAAGTTGTCTTCCACTACCTTTTAAATATTATATTAAATAAGAAATTACTTACTTACACAGACAATACATGCAAATGAATGATCTCCCTAACTACGGTTAGGCAGATAAAGTCCGATCTTATGCTGAGGCCAACATATGGGATTTAGATTAAAATAAGGTTATTGCTTTGTGCACCAGGTGTTGAAGATTGCTTAATTATACTAAATGTCACGATTTATGTTATTACGTTTTGCCACATGTTTGAGATAATAGATTTGTCCTGACAGTCAGTTTAAAGTGGACCTATCATGCTATATTTGAATAATATAGTGTAGGACCATACCTATATAAGGCATATTTATACTTTTAAACTTTCAAAATACCAAACGGATCATGCATTTGAGCCATTCCTCATTTCGCTCAATTTAACACTGTCTTTGCATGGGCTGATTCTGTGAGAACAGCACCATCTACAGGCCTGGCATATGTACTACAGCGTCTCCAGCGCTTTCAAACGGCAATGTCCGTGGCTGTCTCCTCCTGATTGGTGGAGTTGGCCCAATAGCCGTAGCATCACTTCTGTGACGCCACAGAAGTGTTCAAATCTGGATCAGTCTGTATCAGATCCGTTGCAGCCCCTTTTTTTTTTAAGAGGTTGGGTATGGAGGAAAATAGAGGGTTGTGTTTTCTGACACTTGGTGAGTTCCCTGGAACACCGGGGACACATATTCATGTATAAAAGACGTGCAAAAGTGCATTTTGCATGATGGGTCACCTTTAAGATAAGATACACTTTATTGTCCCAGGGGGAAACGTGCCTTGGACATCAGTGTCTGCAGTATACAAACAAACCCAGTAATGGAAAAACAAGACAATTAATGCATTTGATCAGCAATAGTACACGCCCCTCTACATGAGATAATACCATATATCAAACCGATCAACAACGAGAAGGAAAGCTAAAGCATATGTTTCTGCAAAAACTCAAAGAATCATCTTGTCACTAAGCAGAGAATAGCAGGTCCAACTTAAAGGTCGGCTCAACTTAAGTTAGCCTAAGCTGTTGATAACTTCGGCGCTAACCCTTTCTTTAAATCAGCAGGTCAACGGCTGTAACGATGATTCTTTGTAGACTCATAGGTCAATTGACAGTTTCTTTCTCACTTAATACATTTTTTGCAGAACATTAATTTTTTACCAAAGGATTTCAGTAAAAATTTGATTCATTTTGGATGCTGCTGCTACCACTGTAATGTAACTGAAAGTAAAATGTGCGTATTTTTGCCTTATCAGTAAGGAGTTGAAAAATCTCTAAGTCAGTGTCAATAATGATAAAACAAAATCAATTGCTTGCTGCCTGTTCTTATGAGACATAGTCAGTAAAAAGCAGCAAAGCTTATCAAACATTGCTCAATGTTATGCTAAGCCCGTCCTATGTCTGTGTTCGGGGTGTCGTCACTAAACTGTATGGAAATCATACAGTTGGCTAATTTGTTGTAATCCTCAATCCAAACGAACAGCCAGGGAAGCTTAGTGCGGTGCGAGTGGCACGCCTGCAGAAAGCAGCAAAGGGACATTCTTTCTGTTGTGATTGTACTAGCCGTCCTGAGGCCATTGGATTACTGCCGGCTGTTTGTCCCTCATAGTGCCGGTTCAGCACTGTGGGGCCTCGTTTGCAAAGAGTTACATGTGCTTGAGCTGCACTTTCTTTTCTCTGTGCCTCCCCTTTCACGTCCCACTGTTTATTGCACTGAGGATTAACGGTGTGGCTAGTGAGGTAATTTCACCTTTTCTCAGTCGCTTTCTGTTTAGTATGCACATGTGAACACTTTAGGTGGCACAGTGCAGTTTTTCCCCTTAAGGTGTAATGCTCATCTGTCAGGGGTGTAGCACAACCAAAGTAAAAACATTGGAATATTAATAAATAACTTTCTTATAATTGAGTAATAAACGTTTGAGTTAATGTTCTACATGAATATGATAAATAATGCAACATGAGCTTACAGCAATATTGCATAACTATAATTCCTAGTCCTTTTTTGTCCGTCAGTGTTGATTGCCTTTATATATATATATTTTTAAGAGAAAATGTGAACTGAGTTTTCCAGGGTTTTCAAGGGCAATTTCACAGCTGTAATACATCTATAGTATACACACTTTCTAGGCAACACTGCAGTGGATTAGTACCTAGTGTTGTTGCCTGCTGATATTAACACGACATACCAGGAAAAATAGTGGTGCTCCAGATAATTTTAAACAACTAAAATTTGCCGTGTAACTGGTTTGAAGTTCATTTTAGTCAGAAATAAAAATAGTTATTCCCACATTGATGCAAGTGGTTTATAAAATAAACAAACACAATCTACTTCCCCTGCAGAACTAAATCATAGTTGGTAAGCCTTCTGTTTATGGTGTTACTGAATAAGTGTCTCTGAGAACTGTGTTCAGTAAGCCAGCATTAAGCCATGTTGTTATCTTGAGTATTTGATTAATCACTTATTTATTGCTAACAAATTACATCCAACATAAGGAGAACTATTGAGCAGAAAAGCTATGGGTCTTGATCCATTTAGTTTTATTTATCACAGGCATGCAAGTCAAAAGTTTTTGCCATCTAAAAGGCCAGGGCTCAACGCTAACTTCTAAAAGTGGTTGCCAGGCTGGCAACCAGGCATCAGCTTTTGATTGCCTAAACTGAAAATACGGTTCCCATTTTTAGTCACCTTATATTTTAAATAATTAAGATACTATACAGTTATACATCAACTTAATAATGAACATGTGACACAA
>NW_011334408.1:0-7388 GCF_000735185.1 Notothenia coriiceps
TCTTATTCATTTAAGCATTTCCTTATTAGTTTATGCAGCCAACCCCCCCAACCCCCCAAATGCATAACCAGCCGCTTAATGCGCAGTGAAGATTCGGTAATGAATAAAAAATAAGCATTTATTAACAAACTAAATCAGGAGACCTTTAAAGTTTTACGTCCGGTTCGCTCCTTTTCCCCTCTCTGTACACAGCTCCAGTTTGGGCATCTGCCTGTCATCAGATTTAGTTTTTAGTTGCTGCTGTAGCGGAAGTTTAGTGAAATTATTTTTGATGAAATACTCCAAATCTCCACCCTCCATAATTGCACTTGCTTCAGTTGCTTGCTACTTTCTAACGGCGGTGATGACAGTTACAGTACGAACTGAAGTTGATGCGATTTGATTGGATTGTGAGGCAAGGGAAGCCAGCCGCCTCCGGCTTCCCTTGCCATGGCCCTGACCAATCACAGGTTGGCAGGGGCATGACGTGAGCCTCATCTGATTGGTCACATTGTTTTTTACTATGTTCAGTCTGAATTTACTTTAAAATAAAAGCATCTATATTGATTCTGACTCTTCTACATCCAACTCACAGGTTTATCATTACTTTGAGAAAAAAGATGATTAATTTATCCCTTTTAGAAGATATGGTCATTTGTTCTGGGAATGTCATTTTCGAGCCTGAGACCTGGAAAACAGGTTAAGTGCAAAATATAGAATAACACTTAAACCCTGATTATTATTAAAAGTAGCTAAGTGTAAACAGTTTGAGAGCATTTATATTTAAAAGCTTAAATGTGATTTAATTTACCTGATTGTTTGTTTTATATTTTAAAGGCAAGGCAAGTTTATTTATACAGTACTTTTCAACACAAGGCAACTCAAAGTGATTTACAAAAATGAAAGACATTGAGAGCATTAAAAAGCAAAGATAATGAAACATGAATAAAAGTTACAGCGCAGATGTGAATAGTTCAATTAAAAGCACAAGTCTTCAGCCTGGATTTAAAAGCAGTCAGAGTTCCAGATATTTGGAAATATCCCTCACCAGATTCTCTCATTCCTGTGAAAATATAGTTATTTTGACACTTTTCCGTTCATCCTTCTCTTTCATCCATGTTGCATCCCCAGTCAAAGCTGTGATGGAATCTCCCCGACTGTTTGTTTCATATTAAAGTTTAAACGTGGCTGTGATCTCCCCGTCTTCCCCCCAGATGTCGGCCCGTAAGGACCCGTCCTCGGTGAGGATCCGGGAGGTTCTGCTGGAGATGAGGCGGTACCGGATGGGTTTGATCCAGACAGCCGATCAGCTCCGGTTCTCCTACCTCGCCGTCATCGAGGGCGCCAAATACATCGGAGGGGACACCAGTCTGCAGGTAACCACCCCCCCCCTCCATTACAGGATAGGTCACAGATTGAGTCACTACCTACCCGAGCTTTAGTATTCAGTTTGGATAACGAGTTGTTTTGATTCGATGCTGAAACGTTTGAGCTTCTAACTTTAGTACGGTTTGAATGCAGGGCTTGTGCTTTAACAGAGGATGGGAGTTGTAGTTTTGTATATCCTATGGACTACAGAGGTTGACAGTATTGATTGACCTTCTCCCAAAACAAAAACTGGCTTTAACAGAGAGTTTTCAAACTGATGTTTAACATGCAGTACGACTCATTTGACTTCGTCCACGTCTAACAGTCTCTGATGTTCCCATGAAATGAACAAATTGAGCAGCACATGTGTTGAGTGGAGACAGAAGTAATACATAAATGTTATTTGTGTCACCATGTGGTTTAGTGCGTTACATCTTAGTTACATTTCACTCTCTTCCATTCAGGTTAACCCGTTTAAGACATGTTGTTTGATTACCAATTGTATTTGTGTATTTCTGCAGGAGTCGTGGAAGGAGCTTTCTAAGGAGGAAGGCGAGCCTCCTGAGTTCACCCCTCCTCCTCCTCCCCCCCCCAGAGACCCTCCCGTCGACCAGGTGGAGTTTGGCTTCTTCCCCGAACACCAAGAGGTCCTCATGCAGGCGCAGACACGCCGCCTGGGGTAAACGTTCATATATATATCCTTTATTCAACCAGGTCATTTTGCAAATCAAGAAAATAAATGTTGTCTTAAAACGGTGAAGTAACACTCACAGTTTCACTCACACGCTCAATGAACGATCTCTGGTCTCGCACAACACGTCACCAACACGTCACCAACACGTCACCAACACGTCACCAACACGTCACCATCACGTCACCAACACGTCACCATCACGTCACCAACACGTCACCAACATGTCACCAACACGTCACCAACACGTCACCAACACGTCACCATCACGTCACCAACACGTCACCATTACGTCACCAACACGTCACCATCACGTCACCAACACGTCACCAACACGTCACCAACACGTCACCAACACGTCACCATCACGTCACCAACACCTCACCATCACGTCACCAACACGTCACCAACACGTCACCAACACGTCACCAACACGTCACCATCACGTCACCAACACGTCACCAACACGTCACCATCACGTCACCAACACGTCACCAACACGTCACCAACACGTCACCAACACGTCACCAACACGTCACCAACACGTCACCAACACGTCACCATCACGTCACCAACACGTCACCATCACGTCACCAACACGTCACCATCACGTCACCAACACGTCACCACACCAACCGTCACCATCGCGTCACCAACACGTCACCATCGCGTCACCAACACGTCACCAACACGTCACCATCACGTCACCATCACGTCACCAACACGTCACCATTGCGTCACCAACACGTCACCAACACGTCACCAACACGTCACCATCACGTCACCAACACGTCACCAACACGTCACCAACACGTCACCATCACGTCACCAACACGTCACCATCACGTCACCAACACGTCACCATCACCAGAATGAGGCGAAAAGTGTTAAAGGAGGTGGAAATCACTACAGTCTTGGCGTGTTGAGATCTGTACATACACACAAGGGGAGTTAGTTGGTTGCGTAAGAGGTGAGTGCTAAACGAGTGTAATGTTTGATGTTAGCTATTAGCTAACAAGGTATACTCCCGTGTTTTTTTCGTTAGGAATAGCGTGATCGCTGTGCATGCTGTGGATAACATTAGTGTTGGCAAGGACAAGGCACACAGAACACTAGTTGCTAGAACAAAACACAGGAGTGTACCTTTAGCTAATGTTAGCTAGCTGACATTAACGTTACGCATTGCACTCGTTCAACACTCGGACCCCTTGTGCAGCCGGGCCCGCATGCTGGCTTCACGGAACCGACTATCTCCCCTTGTGTGTAAAAGCAGCTCAACACGCGCCGACGTAATGATTTCCACCTCCTTTAATACTTTTCGCCTCATCCTGGTGACGTGTGTTGTGCCAGACCAGAGATGTGGCTCATGGAGCGGTTTCACACTCAGATAAGTGCAACAAACATAACAAATATTTTTTAAGATTGACAAACATCATATGTGTAATTCGTGGCACAATTCAAACGCAATCGAAAGATAATTTCTCATTGACTTCAATACATCATTTTTCCAGAATAAGGAGGAACACGGGAAGGGGAGGGACTTCGGCTCTCCATCGTCCTCAGCTCAGCAGCTACAGTGTAGATCCCAGGCTCCATCAGAGCAACATGAATATAGGACATACGACAGGAAGTCTGTTCCGTAAAGAGACGTCTGTAAACACCCAGGACCAACACTTTGTCTTTATTTAAATCATTAGGGTGTAAAGGTGACTCCAGGTGTGTCTCACGTTCAGGAACACTTTCTGAACCAACGGTCACTTTGGCTTCAAGTGTCTCTGATTGGCTCTCGTAGGAATGAACGGGGGTGTCTTTATACCTCCGTGTGTCCGTTTAATAAAACCTGACCTCCCCCTCTTCCTCCTCCTCCTCTTCCTCAGGTCCTCTCAGGAGCCGGAGCTGAAGAGGAGGAACCTGGCTGCTCCTCTCCCTCCTCCTCCTCCTGCTGACGTCCTGATGGAGGATCCTCCGTCTCCTGCTCCTCCAAAACCCCCTCGACAGCAACAGCATCTGGACGAGGAGAAACTGGAGAAGGAGAAGATGGAGGAGAAGAAACTGGAGAAGGAGAAGATGGAGGAGAAGAAACTGGAGAAGATGGAGGAGAAGAAGCAGGAGAGTTTTGAGGGGCCGTTAGACCCCCCTAAAGACCCCCAAAGTCCTGGTTCTTGGCCCCTCCTCACCAACGTGTGCCTGGTCTCATTTCTGGCAGTCGGAGCGTACGTCTGCTACAGAGCCTGCTTCCACTGAGGAGATCAAACCTCAAACCTACATTTGGGGGAAGAATTCCATTCATTTCAAGTTTTTCATCGTGAAATCTGGAAAATATAAATTATTTGATCCTGAAATCTGGAAAAAACGTTGAAAATATAATTTATTTCAACGTTTTTGATTTAAAAATACAATCAAATTACAACATTTCAAACTAAAAACAAGTATTTGAAAAGTGTTTTCAAGCATTTTAATAATATTTTTCACGTTTATTTATGTCTTCATATTTCAGTCATTATTTTATTTTCCAGATTCAGAACTTTTCTCGTTTTTTTTTTACTTTCACGTCGTATTTTTCGCTTTCAGATTTTAGCCCTGATCTTGCGTTGGGGGCGGGACTTACGCCATGAGTGACAGGTCTTATACCTAGTTGCCTTCAGGGAACCATAAACCACAAAACTATCATGACTCAAATATCAGAATATAGATAAAAGAGAATTATAAAAAAATGTTTTATTGCTACGAACGAAATCCAAATAATATTCAACCAAAAAAAACATTTTAATAATAATTTTTTCTTTGAATTACTGTATTTTTCGAAGCTCGGGATCAAAAACTGTTGGCCCAGATTCAGCTCCTCCTCCTTTCACCAACGACTGAAGTGTGTGTGTGTGTGTGTGTGTGTGTGTGTGTGTGTGTGTGTGTGTGTGTGTGTGTGTGTGTGTGTAGCTGGCAGAGAAGGGGAAGTCCTTCGTTGATATCCAGGGTCCACAATAAACCACTCCCATGTGATTATTAGAGAAAGTGACCAATTGTGCACAAATAATGTAAACAACAGAAACGTCAGTGGCTGCTAGTTAACGAAGAAATCTCTTAAAAACATTTTGCGACGTGTTTTTATGTTTACTTCTTCCTGATGCAGGTGGTAACCTCCCCATGTTCTACATCAACTGAAAGCATCGGTTTAGCCCAATTTAAAATCCATTTCTAGCCAAAAACTGGTGCTTTTTAGGAATACTTCCACCTGCGACCGAGGGGGGTCCTCTAAGGCTGTTGAACCCCCTCTCCAGTCAGACACAGGGGGAGGAACCGGATCAGATTCAGAAAACAGATCACCTCAGTTTCTCTCATTTGTCCTTCAGGGCTTCCGTACTTTTTAAAAACAAGACGAGCTCACTTTCTCAGACTCGCGTGCTCGACATCTTTAGTTGATAGCGTTTGCTTTTCTGCATCTGAAGGCCGGAGCTGCGCTTTGATCATTGACGTGTCCTAAAATTGCCAAAACCAGTTCCCAGCGTCTCACCTGGAGATCCACTTCTTTCTGCTTTATTTTGTATTAAAGTTGAGACATCTGGACATTCAAACACATCACGTGGACCTTTCCTACATTTTGAATAGAGAGTATATTCCACTGATGGTGCTCTGAGGCTTTGTTCAAATGCCTTTACCCTCACAGGTGATGCTTCATAAGACAGTGTGCTCCAAGCAGATTCCTTCATCGTGGTGATATGTTCAAATCATTCTACATGTTGCCTTATTCTGGACCCACTGTCCCCCGTGGTGTTCAGAGCCAGTGACGAGTCCTGAGTCGCCCTGCTGATGCAGGAACGCACAGCAATATGCCCACGCGCCGCTCGCTGAAAACCTTCTGATCAAACCAAAAACCCAACACCAGCACGACGGCCCTTTGTACAATAAAGTTTTTTTAAAGCCTGCTGCATTGTGGGTCACCAGGTGTGTGCGTGCAGAGATTACCTGAGCTTCAGAATGTATTCCATTAAATATAAATATATATATTTTGTTAAATCAGGTTTCTGTTTGCAGAGAGTCGGCTGCGTCTGGTTTTCTATCCTCGTACCGCTGAGCAGAAACATGTATTTTTTTATTTACATCTGTTGTTCTTCTTTTTAAATAAATACAAACAAACAGAGTGCTGTGTTCGTGTTCTGTTTCCGCAACGCTGAGAGAACAAAGACGTGTTTGTGCCACGAGAAAAACCTGTTTGTGACGCTCAGGACGTTTGTACTACAATTTAGAGGTACTTGTACTTTACCTGAGTATTTCCATATTATGCTACTGTGTACTTCTACTCCTCTACAGTTCAGAGGTACATGGAGTACTTCTACTCCACTACATGTATTTAATACCTTTAGTTACTTCTCAGATGTGGATGAATGATGTGAAATCTAATCAAGTGTTAAATCAGACTTTAGTTCCACCTGGAGTAAATCCACCAGCTACCCTGCAGTATACAAAGTCATTCAAACTAGCTGCACCTTTACCAGCTTTGAGAACACTTTCATGATCAATCATTATAAAACATATCATACATATTATTCTGAAATGGACCAATCTGCACAATGACTACTTTTACTGTCTTTCACTATATTTTGATGAGAATACTTTTCTACTTTTACTTGAGGAACATTTGGAATGCAGGACTTTTACTGAAACAGAGTATTCCTACACTCTGGTACTTCTACTTTTACTCAAGTACAAGATCTGAGTACTTCTACTTTTACTCAAGTACAAGATCTGAGTACTTCTACTTTTACTCAAGTACAAGATCTGAGTACTTCTACTTTTACTCAAGTACAAGATCTGAGTACTTCTACTTTTACTCAAGAACAAGATCTGAGTACTTCTACTTTGACTCAAGTACAAGATCTGGTACTTCCACTTTTACTCAAGTACAAGATCTGAGTACTTCTACTTTTACTCAAGTACAAGATCTGAGTACTTCTACTTTTACTCAAGTACAAGATCTGACTACTTCTACTTTTACTCAAGTACAAGATCCGAGTACTTCTACTTTTGCTCAAGTACAAGTTCTGAGTACTTCTACTTTTACTGAAGTATAAGATCTGAGTACTTCTCCCCCCTCTGCCCTCAGGGTCACAGGAGGAAGAACTGGAAGGTCCGTCTGTTCGTCCTTCGCTCAGAGCCGGCGTACCTCCACTACTACGACCCCACCAAGGTGAGGACGTTATTATTATTATTATTATATAGTGCTTTTCTCAGTATTCAAACGCACAATACAAAATTAAATAATAATACAACAAAATCCATGTATTTCTTAATTATTTTCTATTTATATAAAAAAATAATTTAAAAAATCTTAAAAACACACATTTGTTGTAATAAT
>NW_011334409.1:0-1686 GCF_000735185.1 Notothenia coriiceps
GTCTCCTATCAGGCTATTTGTAGGCATATATTATGGGTCTCAGATACTGTATATTAAAATATATTAAAAAAACATGTCTTTGATGTGTTTTGCTCAAAATACCAAACATGCATTTTAGAAATCCCTCATATCCCTTTATTTCAGCCGTGTTAGAGAAACGCTGATTCTGGGTCCTTAGCTTGAAGAAAATGCAGATTTTTGAGCTAATGCCTGCTCAGAATTCTACCGAGATACAGCTAAATGCTGCCGTGATGACACGCCATCATGTTCCAAACCACATCAAGGATTATCTCTGAAACAGTATGGAGCTCAAATGCTTTTTCTCTCTCAGGTTTACCACAAGGTGAGTTCCTTTTTTTATTTCCTGCTTCTTCACACAGACTCTCTCCAGTACAGGTTAGCTCTGAGTGTTAGCCATGCTAATGTAAACACCGACCATATTACGTCCAAAACAGTCGGGCATTGTTTCTGATAGCAACTTTTCTGATAGGGCCGTGGGTCCACATTTCAGATATTACGTCATATCGGACGCAAATCTGGATCAGCTCCGTTGTTCCCCCGTTTTTAGAGATTTGGTACGGAGGAAAAGAGAGAGTTTTGTTTTCTGACACTTTATGAGACTCCTGACACACCGGGGACACATCTTGATGTATTAAGAACATCAAGAAGTGCATTTTGCATGATAGGTCCCCTTTAATGTTAGTCTCAATGGTTTGTGTAAAAGTCTAGTTTTAAGCTAGTATGAGATGACTCACCTTCTCATTGGCTCTGTCTCGAACCTCCTCGAGCTCTCGGATCAGAGCGTGGACCGCCAGCGCCCCTTCAAGCTTCTTCTTGTAATTGCTTAGATCTCCGTGAAACTTGCTCCACCTGGAAGAGACGAAAGACAACTTGTAAAACTGATAAAATGACCCGTTAAAAGGTGAGATTAAAAAGTGAGTGTTACCTGTCGTTGAGCTGCTTTCTCCTCTGTCTAACAGTAACCAGTTCTCCTGCACTCTGTCTCTTCTCCAGTCTGTCTGCCAGTCTGTTGATGGCTGTGATGTGAGCGTCGTCTACTGTCACGTCCTATTGATTAAATATACCGTAAGTATCTTTGATCTTAATCTAGTCAGAAACCAAAATTATTAAGTGGAACAAATGCCTTTAATTCAAAATCCCTTCCTTTGGTAAGTATGTATTTTCTTTTCTGATCTTCTCCCATTTGTTCTGTACATTTGACTTATTCCATGTTGCTGTTAATGCAAACACCTGCATCCTTTTCATATAAAAAACATTTAGCACAGTCCACACATAGTGACAGTTTACACCGACATAACGTAAGACCCTTTTTTCTCACCCCATCTCCAGTTCCCCTGAACTCGCTGAGTTTCTTCAGCAGCTGAACTCCATGTTCGTAATCCTTTCCAACATCTCCGACATTAATCATCACCTCCTGGAAAACAGACACATTTAGAGGCAGATATTTAACACTATAACACACTCACAGTGGTGAGCCGTCACCTGAGGGCCTAACATATTATACAAAATAATATTTAAAAACATTTTTCATTAGTTTTACCAAAATAACTTGATTTAATTGTATCTAAAATAACATTTCCAAAGAAATAAATCCTTCGAATCTGCCTGTTCAGTTTCTGTTGGATTGGTTATGTCCACAGTAATGACATTTACATGTCTAATATG
>NW_011334410.1:0-2057 GCF_000735185.1 Notothenia coriiceps
CGACAGCCCCAAAATATCACTGCTCTAGAGGAGATCTGCATGGAGGAATGGGCCAAAATACCAGCAACAGTGTGTGAAAACCTTGTGAAGACTTACAGCAAATGTTTGACCTCTGTCATTGCCAACAAAGGGTATATAACACTAAGTATTGAGATTAACTTTTGTTATTGACCAAATACTTATTTTCCACCATAATTTGCAAATAAATTCTTTAAAAATCAGACAATGTGATTTTCTGGATTTTTTTTCCTCATTTTGTCTCTCATAGTTGAGGTATACATAGGATGAAAATTACAGGCCTCTCTCATCTTTTTAAGTGGGAGAACTTGCACAATTGGTGGCTGACTAAATACTTTTTTGCCCCACTGTACTTTAGTACATGTACTTTGTAACCTCCCACCACTGACTACCTATATTCTGTTTTTATAGCATCATTTGTAATCCACAGATTCTCAATCTAACTGCCGTCCACAAACCTCGTCCTCCGTCCTGACGTAGTCCACTCCGTCTCCTTTAGCTGGAACCTTGTAGCTAAAAGACACAAAGTACGCCATGGTTTAAAAAGGTTACAAATAAAAACATGTATGTGTTGACAGTGTGAATATCAGGAAGTCTTACTTGTTCCCCGTCTGTTTCTGGGTGGAGAAGTATCCTCGCTTGTATGCACAGCAGATCCCCGCTGTTATACTCATGAGCACGATGACCACCACCAGCACGCCCATTAAAATGCCCAAAACATCAATGTCATCTGTGGAGGTGAAGAAGGAACGTAGAAATTAAACACTGATCAACCTGATTGTCCAGATGACAGAGTAAATATAGTCTTGATTATGGTTTTAAATGACAGACATAGGATGTATATATCTTGAAACAATGTGTGTGTGTGTCACACTTACAGACTTCCATCTGCTGCGGCGGACACTCAGCGTATCCCGCATCGTTCTTCGCTCGACAGAAGTACTCGCCTGCGTCTTCTTTTCTGACCGTGATGAATTGCTGCATCGGAAAAATCACAACATGAATCGGATTAATACACACATACTGTCAATGTTTGTTTAACTTTTAGAACAAAGATAGATAGATTCTTTCTCTGGGATTTAGTGAATGGAGATACCTAGAGCAGCGTCACTTTAGCCGCTGTGTAAAAACAAGCTTCTCGTGGTGCTGTCTTTAAGGCAACATATCAGAGGAGCTGGAGGTGCTACATTATATTAGCTGCTCTGTGCAATCACATTCAAACTCAGTGTCCTCGTTAGAAGATGTTAAGGGATGCAAACTCATCAGGTATGAAAAAGGTGACAAGGATCCGAGCCCCCGGCTCCCCCACCCCACGGAAAATCGGCTTTAAAATGAGGAATAACAGAGGAGTTTAGCAGTCAGAACAACTAAAGCAGCAGTGTTAATAATAACAGAAACGCCATAGAGTCACATCTAATAGAAATATATAAAAGCATTTATTTTAATTGAGTAGCAGTCAGTTTATAATTTTGGCAGCACTGTTGAGCATTTTGAAAATGTATTTTCATGCCTCTGTGCAAGGCTTAGTCTTTCTATCTTTATAGCCACATGGTGTAAAGTAACTAAGTTCATAAACTCAACAAGTACTATAATCGGGCACAATTTTGAGATACTTGTACTTTATTTAAGTATTTCAATGTTTTGCTACTTTGTTCTTCTACCCCACTACAGTTCAGAGGTACATGTGTACTCCCCTACATGTATGTAATACCTCTAGTAACTTTACAGATGTGGATGAATGATGTGAAATATAATCAAGTCTTAAATCAGACTTTAGTTCCACCTGGAGTAAATCCACAAGCTACCCTGCAGTATACAAAGTCATTCAAACTAGCTGCACCTTTACCAGCTTTGAGAACACTTTCATGATCAATCATTATAAAACATATCATATATATTATTCTGAAATGGACCAATCTGCAAAATGACTACTTTTACTGTCGCTACTTTCACTATATTTTGATGATAATACTTTTTCTACTTTTACTCAAGTACAAGACCTGAGTGCTTCTACTTTTACTCAAGTACAATATCTGAGT
>NW_011334411.1:0-3031 GCF_000735185.1 Notothenia coriiceps
TGAATCTTAACATCTCTACTTCACACACATGCTCTCCAGTACAGGTTAGCTCTGAGTGTTAGCGATGCTAATGTAAACAACGACCATATTACGTCCAAAACAGTCGGGCATCAGCAACTTTCTGATAGGGCCGTGGGTCCACATTTCAGATATTACGTCATATCAGACGCAAATCTGGATCAGCTCCGTTGTACCCCCGTTTTTAGAGATTTGGGTACGGAGGAAAAGAGAGAGGGTTTTATTTTCTGACGCTGCGTGAGTTCCCTGACACACCGGGGACACATATTTATGTATAAAAGACATCAAAAAGTGCATTTTGCATGATAGGTCCCCTTTAAGTTGGAAAACTAGTAGCAGCTAATGTAACCTCGAGCCTCAGGTAATAATGAGAAGTTTTCTTTCTGAACTTCATTTTAGCTTCTTCAGCATCAACTACCAATCTGAACCCAGGAACACAGCTTAAGTTTTCTTATCAGATGTAACTGGCACTTCACAGTACCTGCAAAAAGACTTAAATGTGTAACATTTACTAGAGTTGCATAATCACCTTTTACATATGCAGGCATTGAGATATATATATGTATATACAACCAGTTACAGGTATACAAAATGAACATTTGGATAATGTTGATTATACAAAGACAGGTTATCTCTGCTGTTTGGGCCTCTTGTCTATTAACCCGTTTACACCTGAAATTAAAATGGTTAATTTGTGATCCTTTTCCAAATAGACTTCTGTCCATCAGTTCACAGCATGCGTCAGTGTTTGTCTCCACAGGCGTCTTAAGTGAACACTTGGGATTGAGACTCAAACACAATGCATTGTTTTTATAACATGACAAGGCTATAGTGCAACATCCCTAGTCTGCTTGGAATTAAACGAAATAATTACTGAAGTTTAATGCACTCAATATTTTTCTGTTTGGGCTTTTTGAGACTTTCATACGTGGTGGACAATGCCAGTGTAAATTATTTTATTGAGTTTCAACTAAACAATAATCTTAGTTAATAATAGTTCATCCCAGTTAGCAATGACACAATTTTAAACGTCTAGTACTAATGTGAGGATTTAATAAAGATAAATGAAGCAGTAAAGAGTTTCCTGTCTTGGTTAAGACTACGGATCCTCTATGTAATTATCATATTACTTTGAAAAGCAATTAAGAAGCAACTGGAGGTGAGTTAAAGGAGAAACATTACAGCAGCTTTGGTGACGTATTTTCTGTCCTTGTTGAGGACACATCAGTACGCATTAACATTAACACTTCTGAAGGTACATGCTCAAAGGCAGACCACCCTGGCTCGAGGTTTGAGTGATGGGATCACAAGATGTGTTTTAACGTTACTTTTGCATACTAATGGCATTTTTAAATTGATACGATAACTAAAATAAATGAATAAATACATATATATGTCGTCATGGTAGCTGTCATGTCTCTCATGTGCGCTTCAATGTCACTGTGCACCATTTAGATGATTGAAGCGGGCATGACGACACTGTTGCCAAGTGTCAAATGTAAAGTGTAGGACAACATGTTAATGCAGCCTGACAAGCATGGATCAAAGCCTGCGTTACCTCTGATTGCATTTGTGCCTCTACCTCAGTGTACGCCGTTACTGATCAGACAAAACAAGGAAGGCTCACATATCACGGCCACATTTAACATCACAAGCACCTAGCAGGGGGAGGCTTAAAGAGCCTGTGACACGATTTTCCCCCATCATCCAAACCCATCAATTTGAGTAAATATTGTCCCCTTGAAAACCGTTACTGAACTGATTTTGGATATTTGTACTTTGATAACCATTAATCTGCCCTTCAATGTTGACCATTTCCTGGATCTTCTCGGGGATTCTTCAAGTCCCGCCAAATTATGGGTGACGTCAATGCGGGCACAGCGCTCCAGCTGCACCGTTCAGGATCCCAGCATCTGCATGTAAACGCACGATGGGGCACACAGCAGCAAGCTCAGACAGCGATGACAGTTTAATTTTGAACGTGTCTGAGAGCTCATACGAGGCTGAAGGATCGGTTTATTTTGTATCTGTTTGAAGTTTAGGAATTAGGTGCGTCAATATGGGCGATCATACGGTCATTGTAAGAGATGCAAAATACTTCCTGCTGACTTCAAAAAGCAACAAAATGCATGAGGTATTATATATAAAACCGTCAAAGGAATGGCAGGGAGGGTAGCAGGGGAAGTGGAGATGTGTTTTAAGAGGACATTTGACAGAAGGCAAAGCCAAACATTTGTCGGGCACTTTGCGTCAAAAGAATGAAGTTAACTCAAACTGACACCTATCTGGAAGACACAAGTGTTAGTATATTAAGCATGCACATCACACATATTAAATCTGCCCAAAATGTCTCACCCAAAATATTTTGTTCCTTCTAATTTGTTATTCTTTACTAAATAACACACTGTTATTTACTCAACAATAACACACAATTATGCTTGTTTTTATTTATTTGTTTAATTCAATAATATCGGGCTTTTTTGACGTCCTTCAGGAACTGAATTTCAAAATAAAGTCACAGGAAACAGACGTAGGCGATACACACCCACTGAACTGATTACCCAAGATCCTCAGCTATGGTTGAAGCACGGTGATTGGATTGTTTAGCTGCAATGCACGTTGGGATATGGTGTTTATGTGTGACACGAAAAAAAGGAGAAAATCGTGTTGGTGAACACGAATCAATAGATTAAATGTTGTGACTACTGTATAACACGAAATGCCGTGAGAATGGGTTGCCTCACGGCGCTGTTAGGATCATTCCATGTTGTCTTGTGCCCACGGGATGCTTGGTCTGCTCTAAAGGGTTTTCTGCTAACTGAGCGACTGTGGTGGCTAGAAGCGGGGGTTAGCATTGTATTTAGCTGCTGCTGTGATAGCTCATGTGAACGTGCGATGTAAATGGCTTTCTCTAGTGTCAAGTCTGGACCACGACATAGCAGTTTTTCGCGCACTCTTTGTGAGTTTGTAGCAAAGACAATCCTGTCTCGAATAATTTCCTCACTGTTTGGGC
>NW_011334412.1:0-3968 GCF_000735185.1 Notothenia coriiceps
CTTAAGGTTATTTTTTTATTTAAATTGGATATTCTATCCAACATGGATATAGCTTCTTTCTTTCACAGCAGCATTGGATCAGTTCAGTTGTGCAGCATTGGATCAAAACAAAATAAAGCTTATCAGTACTCGTTAGCTTACTGCTACTATTAGACACTGCTCCCACTCTGTTGCCAGATTTGAGAGAAATAAGCAGGTCTATGAAAACAAGCCCCAAAGAAGCAACACATACATGATGTTGTGTCATTTGAAACCAAAACTAAGGCCTCAGGATGACTTTAAGACTTGAACATGGTCATTTTTGTTTGGTAAGATTGAATACAACATTTAAAAAAAGTATTTATAAATTCTTTTTTTTAAATAAATCCCGATCCCCGATTTTTTTCTCCCGATTCCGATCTTTTGAAAATCACGTGATCGGCTCCGATCCCCGATCACGTGATCGGATCATCTCTACTTTTGTCGAGAGCAAAAGCTAATGGGGATCCTTAATAAACATAAACACAAACATACAAGGTACACCAGGACCACCCAGACAAATCGCAGATGTCTTCTGACGCTATAATGTTGTTTATTCTGTACCTGGTTATCGATCAGTGCACAGATAAGCAGGTCTCTCAGAGTTAGCCTCGCCCGATGGCTCTGAAGCCCAACAAGCTGCGTTATCCTCGGACAGAATCCTACCGTTTTATGTCGCCATAAAGCAGAGGCATATCTTTATTTCTTTATGACATTTAGAGCACTGTGATTTACAGAAAGTAGAGATGTGATATGGCTGTCCGGGGCATACAGCCTGCTTCAAGACCAGGCTTTAAGATTCAGTTTCTCTTGGAAACAAGATTTCTTAATCAGAAAGAAAATCTAATTATTACAAGGAATGGAGGTTGAAATATCCCTGAGAGGGAGGGTGCTTGAGGGAAATGGTGAATGATGAGATAAGGTGCTTTAAGTCAACATTACCTTGAATATAGCTGCTTCATACATTTAAACATGCATTTAAAATCAGGCGACAGAGACCCTCCCATGAGCTCAGGAAATACAGTCTACTAAAAACAATGGAGGGATGTTGATCAAACCCATCATTCATCATGAAGAATTTATTTTGCTGATCTCTCACAATTTCAATTTGGACCCTATATTGAGCAATTCAAAAAGTATCCAAATAGGTATAGTCTTCATAGACGCGTATGTTTTGACATCAAAGAAAAAAGAAACATCCTGTAACTTTACCAAAGTCTACATCCATCAATAACTACCTTATTTTCCTGCAACCAGAATCAGGTTGAAGGTGAAATCTTAAGGAGAGAGTTGGGTAACACTTTATTTTGATATTCGTATATTCTACTGGCAGTTAGTTGAATGCATGTTACTTGTCTGTTGAAACAGTGTTATTAGAGTGTTAACTATGGACTATCAAAATAAAGTGTTACCGAGAGTTGTGTTCTTTATTGCTCCCGTTCAAAAGAGTCCTTATACCAAATGTTCCCACGGCTGGAGACCGAGAGGGTTCTCTGCAGCTAACCCTCATTAGATATTCCTGCCTCGCTCATTAAACATGTCTTTTTTTGGCAGGTTGAATTGAATTTAAAGTAGAGCCCCTGCAAAGATAAGCATTTAAATCTCTCACTTGCAGGCCAAGAGACATTAGGAGCACATTGTACGTTTCTCCAGGTAAGGTGTGTCGAGTTCATACAGAAGAACACATCGGCTGATATTTAATAAGTGTTGGTTTCTCGTGTCCTCTTTAATGCCCGCCATCGAGAGTGTGAGCCGTCTCATTATTGATGAATCCATTCACCAAGCGAATCCTCCCCACAAGCCACTTTCACATGCTATGAAATTGTGGAAGTATCTGAACACTGACAGAATATGTATGCATACGCTCAGGGTCAACACCGCTACCAAAGGGCTGAGACAACCTTCACCGATGTAAATAATCCCTTTCAAACTGCGGCTGAAAACACAATGCCGCGCGGCTGTGACAAATGTGAGGGGGATATGAAATCTCATGTGATTTGGAGCAAACACTAGGGATGATAGCCGTGTCCTTTTTGTAGATTAGCATTAGCTATGCTACGATCAGGGTGTACGCGTGGTTGAAATGTTTATTGATATGCGGTCAGCAGTGACACACACACACACACAGACACACACAGACACACACACACACACACACACACACACTTGATATTCACAGAAAGGAGCGAGGGAATATGGTGGTGAATCCTAAACAGCGCCTCTCACACTGAACTTGTTTCTTTACTGTAGGGAATGGTTTCAGTTCGTTCAAGCGTTCATTTTTTAGAGACAGAGGAGCTTTAAGTCGGGCTCAGTTGCAAAAAAGCAAGCCTATTAAGAGTACCGATGGATTTGAAAAAGCTCAACAAGTTGGATTTGAGTCGATGCTGACTGGTCTTTGTTTCGAGCCTCGGCCACATTCAGCAGTCGCCAAGAAGAGCGGCTTTGAGCCCAATTAACTGATAAATGTTGGAATGGAGAGGAGCAGTGTGCGCTCGAGAGACCCTCGCTCAACCGTAGAAACCTGGTTACACACACACTTCCTTGGCTTACGTGCAGGAAGAGCACCTTTGTGGGAGAAAAAGTGTATCGCTGCGGTTTCATTTTGGTCACAGACGGTCAGAGGCTGATATAAATAGAAAACATGTCTCTCACCTTGACCAAATCCACTTTGCTAAGAGTTGTTTTTCAGGGTCTAGCAAGTATAATAAATACATGTGCTCTGAGTTTCAGCAGGATAGTGGGGACTTGTAACCTGGAGCTATATAACTTGTTGTCATCCAACACGGTAAATACATTTCCAGTCATGAGAAAGAGAGTACAGCCTTCTTTTGCAAACACCTATGTTGTTACAAAGTGTAACAGTGTAAATAAGTAATGTGTGTTTTATTAAAATCTTGTTAAACTGGGACTACAGCCATAGCTTTGTAATTTTATTTTATTTTGAAAAGCCGCAGCCGGAAGCTAGTGTTGCGCTGAATGTGGTGCATTTTGAGAATCCGTCAGTGTTAGAGGATTCTTAGCTTTGGGTGAGTTGTTGCTCTGTTCACTCAGTTGTAAATATAATAATAATTGTGATCTACGTGTACTATTCTGTGTATAATCTATCTGCATTTATTGGTTATATTTTATGTTTAGCTAAATGTCTTTAGATTCCGTAGTGTATCACTTTTTAAAAGAATTGTACATAAACTGAGAGTGAGCCGTTTTTCTAACTAGTTAGCCGCTAACGTCGTGGAGTACATGTGGCATTTACGTCACTGATGTGAAACTTTTATTTTGAAGAGCAACATCTCACTGTACTGTGGCTAAACTGTGGATCTGTGTGTTCTGTTCATCTAAGTAATTTGATGAATCTTTATTGTCTAAATTGATTTATGTTTGTAATAAATGTTTGGGTTTCTTTATGTCTGTATTTAGAATCCTTTTTCTCTAAACAAATGATACCACTATACGATCACTGTAAGAGTGTTAGATGATTCGTAGCTTTGGAGCATCATCTCACTGTACTGTGGCTAAACTGTGGATCTGTGTGTTCATTCCATGGTTTGCAGAATAAAAGCTGATTGATATCTTAAACTGACTCTGGTGAAGTACAAGAAAGCAACAGCAAAGCAGGACCCAAGTGTCACAAAAGCAACAGAGCTTCATTTAGCATGAAAGAATTATTGCACTATATATATATATATATATATATATACAGTGCAATAAGCTTCTTAGTACAATAAGAAGCTACAGGGACGTTAATCTAACGTTGGTAATATTAACTTTATTTAATACAACATTTACGGTACAGTATTTAATCATACACGCCCATGTAGTATAATAATGAATTACAGCAAACATGTGCAACATATCCATTATTACAGCTCCGTGGGATGGCAGTAAGACGATATGGGTCCGTTCTTATTCTGCATCCATGGGTAAAGATAAACGCAACTCACATTGGT
>NW_011334413.1:0-5325 GCF_000735185.1 Notothenia coriiceps
CACAAACAACAATGAATACTTTCAGGTTGTGTACCCGAATCTCCCCCTGGTCCAAACAAAGTAGGAACAGCATCGTTCTTCAGTGCCCTACGCTGTACATATCCGGCATGAATCGCTGAAATGTTTGGGAAGCTTTGTTTCGTGAAAGGCTGGCAGAGGGTGTGGCCTCTGGGTATTCACAAGTCACAGTACCCAGGAAGTAAACAATGGAAAATGAGAAATCTCCAACGAGGCGTTTTGGGGCAGCATAGACTGTGTTAGAGTTTTACTCGCTACAGGGTGTACTTTGAGGGTTTTGACTCTGCAGACCGTTTACATGCAGAAAAACCTTCATAACACACAAGGGGACGGGTAATAACCGGAAAAGCATGACATGGGACCTTTAACAAAATAAAAACGTTTGACCTGTCAATGAATAATGTATTGTCGTGTCCCCGTTTTCTGTCCAATAGTGTCTACTGCAGACCTAAGAATGGAGGGGGCACAAGTAGCATTTGCTGTCTTCATCCCCATCGTCCTCCTCCTCAGCCTCATCATTGGAATCTACCTCTACTACTCAAAGTAGGTTCAAATGTTCAAAAAGAAGGTTCAAGGTTCAAGGCTTTTATTTGTCATACGTATAGCTACAGTGTAGTTATGTCGATGAAAATCTTAGGTCACAGGCTCCACCAACAGTGCAACAGAAGACAGTTTTATACAAATAAATGTGGTCTTAGCTTCTCTCTTTAACACTCACATAAGACAATAAATACCAATTCTATCAATTGTCTATTTTAAAGTTCCCTTTGTAGTCAAGTGTAATTAAACTCTGTTTCCACTGAATATCGGTTTTGAGCCGGTGAGCAATTGCAAACCAGTTTTTTGTGTTTCCACTGCAATGACGCCAGCTGTCAAGCACCGACTATTTACTCGGCGAAAACCGAGCCACATAGGACGGAGGCCGGAGCGGAGCAACAACAGCTCATGGCAAGAGTAGAATGTTCAATCAATCAATCAACGTTTATTCATATAGCCCAATATCACATATTCTACATTTGTCTCAGGGGACTTTACAGTTTGTAAAGAAAATGAATACAATTACGACACCGTCTGTCCTTAGACCCTCCCGTCGGACAAGCAAAAACTTCCAAAGGAACCCCACAGCTAATGGGGGTAAAGTGGAAGAAACCTCCGGGAGAGCAACAGAGAATGTTGTTCGGGTTACATTGAGAGCGCAAAGTGGCTAGAACACAACCACAAAGATATAAATAAACTTGCCTAATGTTCACCATTTTATTCACTTTGAATGAAAACCATTTTGCTATAGTTGTGCTACCAACGATAAGCTACTCAAAGTATTTATGGTGAATGATTATTATGCTATATATATACAAGGCAGCATGTCGGTGTGTCCTTGGGAAAATTGCTCCCGATTGCTCCAACTGGGTGTGGGAATGTTAGCTTCCTTGAGCAGATGGCACCATGTTTGGCATCCCCTGCCACTATATAAATGGGTGAATGATGACTTTTATATGTAAAGCGCTCTTGGGAGTCGTAAGGAATGGATAAAAGGCTATCTGAAATGCAGTCCATCCATTTACCATTTAAAGTTGAAGAATTCGTAAATCAATAGCTTTAACATGACACAGCTCCAATGTTAGCCGCCATTTGTGTTATTGTGAGTGATATTCATGCTGGAAACTATAATCACATGAAGCAAAGAAAATTGTCAGCTCTGGTCAGTGGAAAAGCAAACTGGTTCGCACTTGGGAACCAAACCAGCCCCAGCATGGAACTAAAACAAAACGCATTTAAGTGGAATAGAGGTATCAGCACCGTTTACAGAGAAAATGTTGGTTTTTTATTATGTATTCTTTCTATAACATTTGATTGTATTATATAACCAACCCTGTTCTGCCATTTCTATTAAGTGTGTGTGTCAGTGATCCTTCATTATACCATCCACCTCCACAACACCTCCATCATACAGTAACTGGTCTACACCTCTCTATTAGCACATCTGACTCATAAAAGCATGATGAGAAAAGTACACAGTTAAATAGAATTTAAAAAAAAACACATTTTAGGGTGCCATTTCTCCAGAATGACATTGTACAGATTAAAACATGTGTGTCTCCTTCTTTGTCATGACGCATTCTCTGTCTGTGCTCAGGCATCAGAGAAAGCCACTTCAGCTGTCACTGTCCTCCAACCTACCATATGAAAACATCTCTGGAGAATCCACGTGTGACAATTTAGTTTATGAGACAACGGTGAGTCAACGTATACCTCAGACTGTGAGAATGCATGTTTGTTTGGGGGGAGGGACTTGGTACAGTGTTTGACTCCATCTCCTGTGTTCCCAGTGTACCTTGTTGTATCTCCCTCCCATTACCTACATCATGGACAGTGGGTTTGAGACTAAAAAAACGGTTTAAGCATTGCTGGATTAATTTGCAACAGTTTACGATCTATAACTAATGTATTTATTTACCTAACAAAACTGGTCTGGTTCTATCAACATAAATAAATATTCTGTACACTGTATAAAACGTTTGATGTGTTGAGTTTTTATTTTTCTTCTTCCATGCTGGCAATCCCAAAGAACAATGAGGTGAGTTGTTCCTAAATCCTAAATGATGTGTCATGAATGTTGCAGGGGGAAGTGCAGCAATATTCTTATCTTGTGTTTGCCTATGGTATGGGCAACACGTCTGATATGCATCCCTCAAACCAACAATACAGTATTGTGTGAATCACAGTAGGGTGTGTCTACTTCCTTTGCTAAGAAGCTCTTTGTTATTGACTGATCATTAAACCACACTGGTGCACTGGTTGACATGATCCTTTATTACCATGAATACACACACTGTACTTTATTTCACTCAATCTCATTTACACTGTCCTGCTGCGACAAATACTTACTAGAGCACCACATGTGGATTAATCCGCCACTAAGGGAGTACCTTTGTTTGACAAAACTAAAGTGGAATATGTTTGTTTTAACTAAATCAAACTATAAATTTCTGAGCTATTTGATTTAATTATTCAGTAGGAACCATTGGCTGAGGCTGACAGCCGAATAAGTCTAGGGAAGTCAGAAAGTATTGATTGGAGAAAATCCCTTTAGAGATGGACGCATGATATTTTCACAGGAAACTAGCATTACCGTTTAATTTTAATTTCTTATTGCTGTATCAAAATAAAAGTTATTGATTAATGATAACATTTGACAACCGCTGCTTCGTACGCAACTCCCTTCCTTTGACCACATGTGCTCATTCTCTTCCCAGGATACACGAGAATACGAGGTTTCGATCTGAAGACGCCAGAGCATGTGTTTCAGAATGGACAGATAAGAAGCCTGCTGGCCTTTTCAACGTCTGTCAGACTCACACCTTTGGTGACTCCACCCTGTTCTCTATACACTGAATATGAGCCTCCCTTTATTTACCCTACAGAGGACGCCACACTACCGCTGGAAAGGCTGGGCCACCGGATAATTTTTCTAGCTCAACAGTACAGTCCAGCAGCAGCAGTTTGTACAGTTTTTAATCCTGTGATTGCATCCTGAGGACTTTCAGCGCCAAGAACCATCTCAGAAAGCAGAGGGATTCGATGCAAAGCTTGTGCCATTAAGTGATATAACCACTGATGTTACATTTTGTTATATACATTATACACTATATGTCTCCTGCACCATTTAAAGACTAATGCTTGGATTAACGGGATGTCTATTAAGAGTAACATCTTAACTTATCTTGACAAACAACTGCATTTACATTTAGAGTATGCTCAAAAATTCGAATTGATGCACGATCTGAGATAAGAAATCAGAATATACATTAAATAAAAGGCCCAATAAAATATAATTGTCCCTGCGAGAGAGAGAAGAAAACATATTATATTTTCATGTCTGTATTAAGTACGGAGCTGGATGTGGTTAACCTTACTTTGCATAAAGACTTGAAAGGGGTTTAGCTAGCCAGGCTTGGTAAATACACCCAACACCTCCTTAGCTCACTAGAAAACATGTTGCATCTTGTTCATTTGTATCCTAAGTAAGAACAAAATAAAGAAACAATATGTTGCTTAAGGATTGTAACGTTTTCATGAAAAAATCCAACTGAACATTGCTAACTATGTAATTTCTGGGATAGCTATATTTAATTTGCTTTCAAGGTTTCTCAAAACAAACGAAAAAGCCCTGCTTGGTGCAAATTCATATAATGATTAATTGCATTTACTTTGTGCTCAAAGTGCTTTACATTACATATTACATAGACATGTAATACATCATGTTGTTCTTTTACACTTTTGCTAACAAGTGACTCATTAGCTTGCTAGCATCAACAGTCTCACACAACCCAGTCTCACGGCATTTCGTGTTATAGTCACAACATTTAATCTATTGATTCGTGTTCACCAACACGATTTTCCCCTTTTTTTCGTGTCACACAGAACGATTTTAAAAGCAATGTATTTCTATTGGTAGTATGTTTCGTGCCTGCACCACGTCTTTTTGTCCGGTCGGGTCTTCGAAGTCCAGAAGCTGTGGGGTTCATAACATTTTCTTACTCAATATCAAGCCACGATTATTGTTTTTATTTTAACTCGTATAATGTCTGACTTTTTTTGCCGTCTGCGAGGAAAATAAATGGGGTTCAGAGCCTCAGAATACTGAAATCTGTATTTTTTAAATCTTTTTTTCCTTCTAATTTGTTATTCTTTTCTAAATAACACACTGTTATTTACTCAACAATAACGCACAATTATCTTTGTTTTTATTTATTTGTTTAATTTTATAATCTTGGGCTTTTTAGCCGTTCCTCAGGAACTGAATTTCAAAATAAAGTCACCGGAAACAGACGTAGGCCTATATGGGACATTTTGAGCATCACTGCCACTGAACTGATTACCCAGATCCTCAGCTTGAAGCTTGGTGATTGGATATTTTAGCTGCAATGCACGTTGGGATATGGTGTTAGTAATGAGATATGAAATCCGAAAAACATTTCAGAGTTTAGGATGGCCAAAGACACTACACTACCCATAATCCTATCGTTTAGGACTACAGTACCTTTGCTTGACAAACCCCGTGATTAATCTTCAAGCTCTGGCATTGGATGTTGGAGTGGCAGTGCGCCAAACAGCACTTTGAAATGGAACAAAACCACGGCAGACTATCCAAAACTGGACTCGAACGGGACCAGCCCCCAGAACTACACATGCTGGCTATTGTGTTTCACAAAATGTTCTATGGGACGTCTCTACTGGGAACGTTTTCGTTTTTCCCACAATTAGAAGTTGCCAGTATTAAACACATTGGTGTTACCAAATTTAAAA
>NW_011334414.1:0-4863 GCF_000735185.1 Notothenia coriiceps
TGTGTGTGTGTGTGTGCCTGTGTTTGAGAGAGAGTGTGTGTGTGTGTGTGTGTGTGTGTGTGTTCAGGCTAAGCTCCGCGGTGTCTCGCTGTCTCGAAGACCCCACGCACATAGGAAACGACACCAGTAACCCAGCTCACACTGTCCGCTCCTCGAGCCTCAAAGGGCGGAGCAGCGAGACCCCCCAACGTCCCCCCAACACGGCACCCAGACCCCACGCAGCATTCTCATCTGTTTGTCATTACTGGTGTCATTTCCTGGTTGCTAACAAACGCCATTGTAACACATAATCACTGATGTTCCGCTGTAACGGTGGTGGACTCATCAGAACAGAGTGGGCGAGCAGACCAATCAGAGCACAGTGGGCTCATAGGGAGGGGGGGGAGGGCAGGAGCTCCAACAATCCGTTTAGGACAGAGAGTGAATACACATACTATACAGAGATGCTGGATGAGAAGCCACTGTGAGTTTGGAACATTGAACAATGTAAATCTATTCTAGTAGACCTCAACAATCGAATTATGATCAGTAGAAATGGCCATGACATGGGACCTATAAGTGGGACTATACAGCTTGGAAATGAAACTGAAAAATGTGATTCAGATTAAAGGAATGACTTTTGAACATTGATGCCATGACCACAAAGCTCATGTGGATTTAGGTCATAAAACTCCTTTGACATAAACAGTTGTGTTTTTCTTCAATTAAGGCAATAAAGCCCTTTTTAATTAAATAATTTAGTGACTCTTTGTATTAAGTGGTTTCTCCAATTTGTATTGCATGGATTGTTCATATGCAATAAGTGTGGTTTAATTCCTGTCTTTTAAACATCCAAGGGTCTGACATTTCATTTATTATTTGTAACATATAACACGTATAACTTTTGAATGATCATAAAATAATATGCCCTACTTTTTAATCAAGAACTCCCTTTTGTATTGAGACGTTTAGAACAAAGACTCACTCCTTCATAACTTCATAGCATTTATCTGTTCGCAGCTCACAAATTATTTTTCACTACGTTGGTTTTATTATGTTTTTGCTTGCACCATCTTTATTGTTTTATGACGTTTAATTAAATATAGTTAAGTTGCATTGTTGGAGTAGCCTGGGATTTCATACCCGCAATTACAGTGTAGCTACTGTGCATATGGCAATAAAGCCTTTGAACCTTTGACTCTTGAATTGTTGTCCTACTGTACATAGAGTCCAAGAAATTAGCCACGGAAGAGCTATGTGATAAAATATGGACTTTATGGCTATTGACCATGTTGCAGTTTTTGAGTTAGGGCATTTCATGGTCCTTCCCTCCCCTGGTGTTGACTTCACTGCAGACAGCTTCCCCATGCTTTACTGCCTGACTGATAAAAGGGAGAAAGAGGGAGCCTGACACACACAGGTGGGGGGAGGCAAGGGTGGAAGGAGAGATGGGGTGAAGGAAAATTAAAGAGAGAGTGAGTCTAGACGAAGAAGAGCAGACAGGCAGTGCCATTTCGTGAGAGGGAAGAGGAGTGGGCGGACAGGCTTTGAGGGAGGTGCAGGGGAGGGAGGCCAAAAGCTTCATCACTCCCTCATTCCCCGTTTTATTACCCGTTTAATTCATCCGGGGCGACTCGTAAAATTCCCCCTCATCCTGTGAATTAAGAAGTGCGTATTAGTGTTTGAATTCACTGGTTCTCTGGTGTATCCCTCTCCGGCATTAAATGTTACAATTATGTCAGTCTTTTAGGACTCAGAGTCAACACCAGGTCTGTATTTGCATTCTTATGACCCTTTTGATTTAAAACGATTCGCCCCGAGCTGCTCTCCTCTCCATTACCTGTCTAATTATCACCTCGGATGATGAGGGAGAGAAGAGGGAAACCTCGTTATCTCTAAAAGTCTAATGTGGCTCTTGTTGGGATGAGTAGCAGCAGATGGCAGAGATTAGAGCAGAAGTGTGATAATATAAATACAAAAACGACAGAACAGTAACCATTCACAATGAGATATGAAGCATTAAAAACGCAGTAGAGCTAAGAGTCTGCATATTTTACACATTTTAGTCTAAATTGTTTTATCACACATATGATGGAATACTTAAATGACAATTGTGAAATGAGTGTTTGGCAATTTGACTGGTGACAATGGAAATGTATTCACCTCATACTGTTGCGCATCACAATTTTAGCCGGTTACTTAACAATGCTGACAATATGTATTTGTATGCAAATTGAAGTGGGTGATGCTGGCCCTGGTCTAACTTGTCTCATCTACCCCTCATTTAAATGCTAGTACACATATTAAATGGAAATCTATAGCTCAAATCACAAGTTATACATTCGGGAAAAAAACACTTATTATCTTTCCTATGGAAGGTTAAATAAAAAGAGAAATATTTAGGTAAAGCTACATCCAGTTAGCCTAGTTTAGGATTAGATACAAAGAATGGATACAACTCCCAATGAACTCTTGAATAGCCCTTATTTTTCAACTTCCTAAAAGTTTTAAAATTCCACGGGGAAACAGCTAGCATGGCACCTGCCTACACTTCCAAAAGTGACCTTATTCTGTAAACTAATGAATAAATTATTGATATTCATAAGAATGTTCTGATTGGACCAATTCTAGCATTACATTTGTCCCTGTTTTCCCATTCTGTAACTAACACTGAAACCTGCCAAAATGACAAGGACCAACATATTGGGGCAGTCAATACAAGCAAGTTGCCCTGATTGAGCCAGTGTTAAAGAAAGTAAAGAACAAACAAACGTGGAAGTTGTCAATAAAACAACAAACAAGTTGAAACGCAAGATCAAATGTATTGCATGATGTAGAAAAGCATAGGACTGGTTTGAGAATAATGTGTGATATAGCATCGGAAATATGACCTGATTTCAAACAAAAAATAAATATACCTTTTTATACACATACTTGTTACCTCTAAATGCCCCAGGAACAACGTTTAAATATCCTACTTTTTACACTTCCTTTTGTAATCTCCTCCTAATGACATCTCACATCCATATGCAGAGAGGAAGTTGTTTTTTGATGAGAACAAAACAGGAATATTTTTAGAACGAGTCGCAGGTTCAATCAAACAGAGAAGTATCTTTCAAATAACAAGAGTTTATAGTACATATAAATACTGTCCTAGTAATACAATATTGACTTGGATGTGCTTTTTCATGTCACATGAGAGCGCAGTGATCCAATCCCAGCCGTGGCAGCTGTTTTTAATGACCCCCAGATGTTTATTATAGCGCTGGTAAAGGGCAGGACAGGAAGCAGAGGATCTTATCTGCTGCTCTGCTGCGGGTAAACACAGAGAGTCCTCCGCCTCGGGCAGAGTGAGATGGAGGGTGATATCTGGACGCTGGTACCTCTGCGGTCCATCATGGATTTTAAGAATTACATTTCACCCTGAGGTGTATCCTGCCTCTCGGTTTTTTAAACAGTGCTTCAGCCCCTCGATGCTGTAGGAAGATTCAGCACACAAGTCTCAACACTATGAATTCAATAGCAGAGAAAAAACAAACCCAAGCTCATTATTAAACATTTGTTAAAAAAATAAAAAGATGATCTGGGACTCGAGTCACCCTTTGTCCTTTATTAAAATGTGCCTTTGTTAGTCGCGGCCAACAGCACAGAGGAGAATTTCAATTATGAATTGTGAGTAATTTAATGAGCATAATAATAAGATAAGCAATGAAATATGTGTATCTTAATTAGCAAGATTCCATTGAGTGACAGCTTACTCATATGAACAGAGTGTGTGCCGAGCAGATAAAAGACGTTCAAAAAGGCATTCGACAGTCCACTAACTTGTTTCTAACACAACTAATAGCTCAACATTTTGGGCTGAAAGTAGGAATAGAAAAAGCCAGAAGCTAGATGCTTGGTCAATGTATACAGTGTAATATGCCAATTGAGTTCATTGTGACTGTGATGGAACCTTCTGGAGGACTCAGAGAGACACGAGGAGAGCAGGAACTTTGATGACAAACGAGAGACATGTCGTTTGCCACGAGTTGACACAGAGGCGTGCCAAACCAATTCTGAAGAACTCTTCTGTAGTTCGAGGTTTTACCTAGTTTGAGTGTAGTAATCAACTTTCCTCATCAGCGAGACTAAAAAAATATGGACCCTGAATCTATAGCACCAACAATCCGCCCAAGCTGCCCCTCCTTAAGAGAGATAGCAGCAATACCCAAGGCCGTAGACCTATGCCATTGGAAAAGAGAAAGGGAAAGGAGAAAAAGATTAACTGTGTCAAAGGTTGAATACCTGAGCAAATTATTCCCTAACAGTGGCACATTTATAAATTGGTATAACTACGACAATACTAGCGGAAACACTGTGGTTTTGCAACTTTATTTTAGAGGATTTATGCCTCTTCATTAATATCAGCTGCGCGTCATTCAGTGTTGGTTGCTTAAAGGGGACCTATCATGCAAAATGCACTTTTTATGTCTTTTATACATAAATATGTGTCCCCGGTGTGTCGGGGAACTCTCTCTTTTCCTCCATACCCACATCTTTTAAAAACGGGGGTACAACGAGCGGAGACAGATTTGCTGCCGATATGACGTAAAGTCGGCGGCGGACCCACAGAAAGTTGCTATCAGAAACAATGCCTGACGTGTTTTGGACATAATCTCGTCTTTGTTTACATTAGCAAGCCTCGCTAACACTCAGAGCTAACCTGTACTGAAGAGCACATGTGTTTAAAAAGCAGGAAATAAAAAAAGGAACTCACCTTGTGATAAACCTGCAAGAGAAAAAGCATTTGAGCTCCATACTGTTTCAGAAATAATCCTTGATGTGGTTTAGAACAGGATGGTGTTTTATCACAACAGAATTTAACTTTATTTCCGGTAGAAT
>NW_011334415.1:0-5792 GCF_000735185.1 Notothenia coriiceps
TTTGAATGACTTTGTATACTGCAGGGTAGCTTGTGGATTTACTCCAGGTGGAACTAAAGTCTGATTTAACACTTGATTAGATTTCACATCATTCATCCACATCTGTAAAGTAACTAAAGGTATTCAATACATGTAGTGGAGGAAAAGTACACCATTTACCTCTGACTTAAGTTTACTGCCAACCTAAAAGTATCTAAAAAATAGTAATCAATAATGTATTGAAAAGTTATTTGGCTGATTGTTTTGTATTGGCTCAGCCAGGTAATATGGGATGCCCAGTCTACGTACAGATCACTAATTTTGAAATATTAAACTTAGTTTTCTTTTCTTAAATTTTTCATCCTCGTGTAGAAGGCTATCACGAAACACACATTTGGTTGTTTATAGCATAAAGAACATCTGATTTAATGTGAGGTAGGGAAATAATCATTTGAGTATGTGTATATAAATATGTAATTTACAACAGCTGTAAGATGCTTGAAAAGCTGGAAAATGCACCTTGAAAATGCTTGAAAAGTGCTTGAATTTGACTTTGGAAAAGGTGTAAGAACCCTGATATTAACAAACAGTTGATTTTGTTGCCACCCAGCCGATACTGAGCAATATTAGCATTCATTTGGAGGCGTGTTTCTGTGCATTAATTCTCCCCTTGTTCCACCATCTCATGACATGAGCTAGTTACTAACAAAGGCTTTTAGTTGTTTGATGCTGTCAAACAAGCCATGTGCTCATGCATTTCTGATTATTTACACTGGTTAACTTGCTGTTATCGTATTGTACTCTTCACGCTGCTTTCTACATTGGTGCAGTTTCTCTAAAAAATAAGCCCTATGCCCTTTGTGCAGCTGTTTTTTTAGATTAAATGGAAGAACATGAATCTGTGTTGTCTCACAGCGAGTCAAAGGTTAGGTGTTGTTGTGATGTCTCTGAGGTCAAAGAAGAGTTTCGGGTGTTTTCCGTATGTTCTTGTGGTGGAGGAGGAATGAAAGTCTGAAGTTTGTAGCTACATTTTGAGATTTATACAATTTTTAATCTGGCATACAAATGCAGTGGCGAACCGTGTCTATCACAACTGGACCTTCTGTAGACACACACACAGCCGTATTAATGTTTAGGAGTGCTGACAATCGGATAAGGTGGTAAAAAGTCAAAAATATACAGTAATTTGTGTTCAAATCAAGAGCAAATGCTTCAAAAGTTTCAAGGGTCATCTAAGAGCTGTTACTTGGTTGGCTGGTTTACATACACTAGTCAACTATAACTGACAACATGACCTTAAGTAAGACAACCTTCTGTGCATAGTTTCATCACGTTGAGAATATTACTTGGCATTGCAAAGGACATGGTTGGTACCGCCCACTCTAAGGTCTAATGCTTTATTGCTTTCATTACTCAATGCATTAGATAACTTTGTTAATGAATATATCAATGTTGACTATTCCTTTTGATTTTATTATCTCACTTGCATGACTTATGTTTAAGGGTTACTGAATTATGTAAACTGCGAATGTTGTGTTTGCTTATTTGGATAAAAAAAGAGGCTGGGCATGGTTGTGGCATTATGACACATAAATAGACGACAAAGACCTATAAAGTCAGCTTAGGGTGTTAAGGAAGATAGATGGGTCAAACAAACATTGGACTTTTACGAATTAGAATACTTTCCGGACCCGCTTTACAGTACGTATCGAATTTTCGAACATCCGTGTGAAACCAAAATGCAATCTGAAGTTATGCACCTTTTATTTTAAATCCAACCATATTTTCCATAACCTAACCAAGTGTTCTGTTTGAATTCCAAACGTTGTTTACTCCCTCACTCCAACAACAGGGGAGTGTTATAGTTTGACATGTAGAGCTACCCAGTGTTAGGAAGTGGCACCAAGGGGTCCTGACCAAGCATCCGTGTGTAAAAAGTTGGGAATGAGGACGGGTTGGTCTATCAAATGCTTGCTGGCAGGATAACGTTGAGCAGCGATCCAGATTTCTCTCTCTTTGTCTCTTTGCCTCCCTGGCTTTGTTTGATGTGTGGAGTGGGACCGGCGCCGGGCAGGCAGCCATGTCCATCAGCTCCATCAGCTCCATCCATCAGGCAGTGGACCGGGTGGCAGAGCCAGGATGACGGGCAGCAGAGAAGGGGCAGATGTTTTGCAGGAATTGATATGTGTTCACGTCCACAAGGGATGTCATTATGCGGCGGACAGAGAAACATGTAGCTGATTAGCGGCTTATTAAGTCAAGGACACTGGCTCGGCTTCCATTCTGGCTTGTGGTGCTGATGGCTTGCCAGTAACTGAGAACCTGAGTGTCACAGACAGATAACCTCTTCTTCTAATTAACCGCAGCTCTGCTCTTTAACTCTGAGCCTTGTTTGATACACCAAAAATACAGTTCCAGACAGAATACGGGGAATTGTTTACCGTATTATATGCATTTTTCATAAACTGCCATTTTGATTTATAATGACCAAATCCTTGATGTAGCCTGTACACAGGGCTGTCCCTGGCCAATATGAGGCCCCACGCAAAGTTAGACGATGAGGCCCTCTGTACACTAATTGCGCCGCAAAAGCGCATTGGTGCGCCGCATTTTCGGCTCAGTTGAGGCTCCCTCCGCAAGATGAGGCCCCCTCCGCAAGGTGAGGCCCCCTCCGCAAGGTGAGGCCCCACGCAGTCTGCATGATCGGCCGGGAGGGTAGGCCCTGCCTGTACATAATGTTCAGCTAGAGTGCCTTCACTTATGATCTTCATATTCTGAATATGTGTGTTACAGTCTCTAAGGGATGATAGTGTAAGCAAAGTTGCACTTGTTTTATTTGTTGCAATACTAGAATATGGTCTGTGTAGTGCACCTTGGCTTGAAGCACAGGTTAATATTAATGCAAGTAGCACACCATTTTATTTGTTTCAGTTCTGTTTAGGGTTCGTAACAAAAGCTAATAATAATGCAAGTTGCACACTTTCATTTGTTTGAATACTGTGTGTACCTTGGCTTGAAGCAAGGTTTATTTTAAGTTGCACTTCATTTATTTTATTCAGTGTGTACCTTAGTTTGAAGGTCAATCATAAAAGAAGTCTTTATATGTGCTTTCTGCAGAGAAGGGGGGATTTGTTTACATTTACAAACAGTGTTCAAGTCATGCGCTAACTAAAGTTTGTACAATAATAATTTCATGCATTCTGATTCCTTCATCACTCATGAGGGCCGACCAAGTGTTTTTCTGTGGGTCCAATAAGTATAAATGTGTGAATATTTCCAATCATGGAAAAATAAATAGATACCATGATATAACGTGAAACCAATATCATTTGAAAAAATACAGTGGTATACTGCTTTTGTCATACCGCCCAGCCCTAATTTCAAGTATAGTTTCCCTGCATACACTGAAAAAATTGAAACGTTGACTTTAATTAAATGTATCACGTCAAGACATTTCATGTAACTGTATTAGGTTAGTTGAAAGCAAATATATTAATGTTGAACCTAATATTTTTTATTTAAACTTAATATTACTTTCAACTAACCAAATACAGTTACGTGAAATTGACATAATACATTTAATTAAAGTCAACGTTTCACTTTTTTCAGAGTATATCTAAAGGGAAGAGGTACATAATGCTTGTGGATTCTTCTCTCAGAGCCCACGCTGTGTTGTGCTAAGTAAATAAAGCAGCCTCCCCCTCAGGGCTTGTGAGGATTGTAGGAATTGAGGAAAGTGGACAGAGCCGCAGAGGGAGGGCTTTATCCCGGATCCAGGACAATGGCTAAATTAGTAATGTTGAGAATCTCATCTGTGCCTTGTGTTGTCTCCTTTAGTTGGATCTCCTGAGTTTCCTCTTTTCTGTTACTGAACATTAAGCCCTGCCACGCGTTGTTGGATATGTGGATTTACTACAAATCACATCAGCCTTGTCCAGCAGTCTCCTTTCTTTCCTGTTCTCTTTCATTCCTCCAGCCTCCGCATGCCTCCACTTTATATCACCTGTATGTTTAATACAATAGAGCATCATAAATTGCAGCGATCTGTTTCTGCATTTGGTGTTTTTTGTATGCACTGAGAGCAATACATGGGTTCAAGGTTATGAGCACAATAAAAATACAGGCAGTGCTGGCCCCCATAACGGGGCTTGGGATGGTTTAACTCAAATATAATACTGTTTCACACACCATACAATATTATTTTTTTGTGAAAGAGCGATAATATTTCTCTGGACTCCACTGATTAAATGTTTTGTGTGCAGAAGAATATAAGAGCTTGGAAACCGAACAAAGCTTCCCAGATCTTCAGAAGTGGACTTTAAGAGATATGATGGGTTATTTAAACTGGGCTCTTATTTCAAACATCCCCAAGGGTGGCTCAGAGAAGTTAACTCTCCTACCAAAGTGCAGAAGCCAGGTTTACTGTTTACATGACATATAAACAAATACTAATGGAGAAGCTGACCCAGTTGCTTAATTTTATTTAAATTAAAAAAAAGATCAACAGGAACTTTAGGGTGCATTCACACATAATAGTCCGCTCTCTGGTGCTCACCAGACCACAGTTTGTTACATTGTTTCATTTTTCAGAAGGTTCGGTTTGCGTTCAGACCAGGTTCACACGGGCAAAACTCAAACGGACTATAAACTTTAAACACAAGTCATGTGCTCGGAAATGCTGTTCAACCATTGGTCAGACATTAAGGGGGTAAAAACGCAAATCCCGGCAATTTCTAGCGGAGCCTCCGCCATGGAGCATCGGCACTTTCGGCAGGTTATTCTCATGCTGCTGTTAATCTGGAGATCAACAGACACTAGCGGCCCGCGCATTTGATTATATAATCAGACAACGTCCGTTAAAAAACAGCGGAGAAGTAACGGGCAGAAACCCTCTTTTTTACGCAGCGGTCCAGACATAGACATCAGACGGCGACACATATTCAGTTGCCAGTTACTTTGGCATTAGGGCAGGGATATCTAGATACTTCCCAAGGTTTCACATAATGAATTGTGCTACTTTTAAAGCAAGCAGCGATGTTTTCAAATCTGTAATCTAAAAGCTCCTTAAAAACACTATTGAAGCAGTTCCTACCGTTGCTTTGTTAGTTCAAACAGTAACAACGGACTACCGTATTTTTCTTAGCGGATGCATGCCAATTTAAATCAATACATACAACTATTTTTTAAATCAATAAAATCATTTTCTAAATCCACAAAAGCATTTCAATTAATATTGGGAGTCATGTCGTTACTTTGTTGAGAATGTGGCCATGTAATAAGCGGGATGATGTGCAGCGGCGCGGTCATGGGGAAAATAACACCGACAGGCTGATCAGGAGCCCAACGCGAAGCGGAGGGATCTAGATCGGCATGTTCTTGTTCATGAGAGACGTTCTGCAGTAAGGAGGGGCGTTTCACCGACGACAGGTGTTCTTACTTTTATGTAGCTGACGGAGAATTTTTACTTTACACGACACTGTTCAACACTTAATTCTGCTTCACTCTTTAACTAAACAACCGCGGATGTCTTGAAAGACTCTTTCGCTAAAGATTTTGAAGATATCCGCGTTCTTGTGACACGTAAATACTACGCTTCCTATGTTTTGGTGGGGACTGCGTTCACACCAGCAATGAACCGCTCCAGATTTCGCAAGCAAGCGCTCCGAGACCACCTATTTTAGCGGACCAGAGTCCGGTTGTTTAGTTCACTTAAGAGGTCTCGGACTGTGTTCACACCGACCCAAATGAACCGCACCAAGCGGCTAAACGCACCAGGGTGCGATTCAACCGGACTATAAAAGGCAGGTGTGAAC
>NW_011334416.1:0-8351 GCF_000735185.1 Notothenia coriiceps
GGGGGGCTGCAGGGGGGAGGGGGGGTTAGGGAGGAGCTGAAGTCCTGCTGGGAAACGCCTGAAGAGCCCGAGAGACGTCTTTGTTTGCTGCTGTTGGTTCTCAGCAGGGCGTATAAAAAACAGAAGTAGATTGTTGAATATGAGCGGCTTCGAACTCCATTTGCAAAAAGAGAAAACTGCTTTTCTGTGGATCTGACGGAGCTGCAGATTGACAGCTGTAGAGACATTAATAATTCAAAGCCTGCGCCAGTTTTTTATTTGAGACAAAAGGAGGAAGCCCAAGAAAAACAAAATGCAGAGTCCAACAAATAATACTCAGTTTGGTTTCATGAATCCAAATGTAAATATCAATCACATTTTTTTTCTATAGCCCAATATTACAAATGACACATCTGTCTCAGGGGGTTTTACAGTGTACACAGCGTACCACACCCTCTGTCTTTAGACGCTCGCAGTGAAAAGGAAAAACTCCCAGTAAAATTGAAGAATTAACATTTTAGAAACCTCAGGGAGAACACAAGGAAAGGCAGAAATGCATTAAAGCATGAAGTCATGTCACAGTAGAGACACACAATACTGATCAACCTGAAAATGAGTATAATATGGCCCCTTTAAAATATATACATCCTAAAATTCGACAATTTGCTATCTAATTGTCACATGACCAATAAAACATTTAGAGTTTGACCTTTATCGTGACTCCAATCATAGATGAATGGACATTGACCTTGTTAGTCTGAAAATGTAGCCAAAAAGGAAAATAAATCAATATAAATATGTCTACATCGCATTGTAACATAGAAAGTGTTACCTTAATGGGTGAATATTAATTTGAAGTACACAGCACTAGAGATTAAACAGGTTTTGCAGCATTTTGCAGAAGTTTAGTCTTCAAAGTGTCTCAGATTTCCTGACCACTTTCTGCATGACTTCTCCTTTGTGTGAATAATATTTGGCCGGTCGCTGATTTCAATATAAAAATAGGCAGAAAGTGCCACACTGCAGGAGAGGAGTAGACACAGCTGTAATTGTCTGAGACAAGGCTACGAACCGCGGGGTGATGACTGACTTCAAACACTCTCAATAAAGAAACCAGTATTTGTGACAGTCAAGTGATTTTATTTTCTGCTATTTTTACACCAAGTGCCATTGTCAGATATTTATGAAACACTTAAGAGTGAGAGGGCTTTAATTGATATGACTGTTATTAGGATTCATGATATTTGTATAATAATCCATACCTCTGTGTGAGATAGAGGATTAGCGGGTCCCTGGAGAAATCTCCCACTGAGCTCTCTTCACTTTCATGTGTTCACTTTAACGCTGCTATCTATGGCACCAAAAGTGCTAATTAAGTGATCTGTTTTCTCTCCAGCAAACTGGTTTTGATAGCATGTCTCCAGCCCATGCTAAATGTGTCATTCCCTCCCCATGTTGATGAGATGTCCTCTGAAGATTTTGAGCACCTATCTGTTTCTCCTGTTTGAATCCCGTGCTGATCGCTGACAGCTCCTGCGTTTGAAATGACTCGTCTTATGTTTTTATTACTTTATTATTTGATTTTTTTCACACATTATACTGCCGTAGTGCGCTCTCTCTTAACAGCCATTAATAATTGTCCCCAGCACATAACGAAGCGCCTGTAAATCCGCTGCCTGCTGCTTAACAAGGCTCCAGACAGCCTTCAGCAGAAAGCATGCACACTTTAAAGTGATGTTGTTTTTCCACCAGAGGGCAACATGTGTTCTGTAATGCACAAACACTCCTCTCTATGTAAATCACAGTCTGTCTTTCCCCCAATGCAATGCACCACTCTCCTATAGCCCCCACTTTCTGGTCTGTTCTTCATCAACACATGGAGAATGCCCAGTTTTAGCCCCTTGCCCACATTTAGAGTTATTTTGGAGCATATTGACAACTTCTTGCCTTTGTTACTTTAACCCTTAAATGGTTTCTGGGGGGATAGAGTCATTTGAAAGGCTGTCAATGTGTAAAATGGTTGTAATTACAGCCAATGGGTGTAGTAATGATGTAACACGGGTATAATAAGGGTGTATTACGTGTGTAGTAACTGTAATAGGGGTGTATTAATGTGTAATATGGGTGAAAATAGCAATCAATACATTTTCCTATATATTTACATGTGATTTCACATTTAAGGGTTAAAAGTTGACGTTCAAAGTACGGTAATATTTACTTTTTCCTCTTGGTCTTACTGTATTTCACAACTGTCACTCACTATTACAATGCAATGCTATTTGATGTCTCTTATAGACACAGAAACTGCTTTTATCTGACTGGGAATCCCTCTCAAATGTTACATTTTCCATAAAAATAGCAAAGTAAAAGCTCTGTTTCCCTTACGTTTCCCCATTTTGCTTAAAAACTGTACAACTTTATCCGGTTTTTCCACCAGAAGATACTGAAATATGTTGTTTGCATGCATAAATAGTAAAATAATATTACAAATAAAGCGTACATTACATATATTCCACCTTCAGGGGTCTCTGCAGCTCTGTGCTGTCTCACCAACACAGATAAATAGCACCTCGTTAATCAAATCTGCATGAGTGCGCTCAGGTTGCCATGGCAATAATTATCAGAGCTGCCTAATTAACTTTCTCAATTGCTTAATGATATACGACCCTCTGAACTCCCCCTCTTTTTTTCAACTCCCCCTCTCTCTAATCCAAGTTTTTTTTATTTAACACTCCCCAGTGTTAGTCCGTGACCGCCAAGATAATAGAAATGATAGAGAAATTAAATTCAGCAACACCTCATTTCCACACACACACACACACACACACACACAGACACACACACAGAATCAGAATACCTTTATTTGTATTAAGTTTAGACACACACACACACACACACGCACGCACGCACGCACACACACACACACACACACACACACAGAATCAGAATACCTTTATTTGTATTAAGTTTAGAAACACACACACACACACACACACACACACACACACACACACACACACACACACACACACACACACACACACACACACACACACACGTCTGTGTACAGTGTGACCCTGTGACAGCTGACTGAAGGTTGGAGCAGCTTCCTGTCGGCTCTGATCAGCCAGGCGAGACCCCGGAGATACGGGGAGACAGGGGGGAGTCGTACCTGGTGACACCCACCCTCCCTGACACCCTCTCACCCTGCCATCCCCTGTCACTACTAGCCTCCTCCCCCCCTGTCAACCTGCAGACCCTCACCCCTCTGAAGTTGTTCTGACTGTTTAGAAGTGTTGGACATAAAGGGTCTTTACTGTAGTCTAAGGAGCTTTTTGAAAATATGCCAGAGTTTTCATCTCTTCTTCTTGACCTGAAAAGACTCCATGTCACAAATACAAAGTTGTCCACAGTTTGCATCCCATCTTCTACCAAACATCCGCGTAACTTTCTTTTAAGCATAGCCACAATCCTTCCTTACCCTTAAAGTCGTAATGTTGAAGATTTGTACCTTAGGGAATCTCTGTGAAGTCACTATGCCGATTGCCGAATGCATTGACAATATTTTGTTCTTGTTGTACAATATCTCGTCATCTAAGTATTCCCACTCACCAAATTATGGATCATCCATTTCCATAATGCAACTTAAAAGCATCTCTCATTAGATCCTTCCGGCCAGATAAATGCCAAAGTGCACATCACAGTTTGTAACAAAGACTTTGTTAACAACATTAAGACAAATCTGTCATCCTGTTCCCATTCTCATTTACGTATTTCCCCCAGGATACGTTAATCACAGTTTCAACCGCTAGTTGTTGTAAATAGAAAACCTAAACGCAACAACACTTCTTGGTTATGTGGAGTTAAAGATGGTGGTTTAAATTAAGTATGTTTGTCACAGTATTTATTTACAGTCCGGTTTGTTGTTTGACCGACCCATCAACCCTGACCGCTTCTCTCTGGATTTAAGATCACTAATCCCAAACCTTATCTGTGAACTGTCAAAAACAAAAGTAATCCGGGAGAAAACACGTTCCCTTCAAAACACAATGCTGTTTCCTTGAGGGATTGAAATATACAGAAAGAACACGATGACAAAATAGATATTACAGTACTTTGAACATCAGCTTTTAACCCTTAAATGGGCAATCCCATATACTTATATTGGAAAATGTGTTAATTGCTATTTTCTACGATACACCCACACTGTTATTACACATGAATACACCCAATAACACTCCATTATGACACCCGTTTTCCTTCCTCATTATACCCATGTGCACTGTTTTTACAAGACTGTTATTATTCCCATATTCCACCTATGCAACATCAATATTACACCAATATTTGTCTGTTGTTACACCCTTGTCACACCCTTAGTACACCCATATTAACCTGTTATAAGAGCCATATTATTACATTGTAACTATACTGTTATAACACCCATTTTACACATTGACTCAGCCTTTCAAATGACTACAATAAAGGAACGATTTAATAGTTAAACCAACAAAGGCAAGAAGTTGTTAATATGCTCCAAAAAATTCTAAATTTGGACAACCCCAATGCCTTTAAAACTGAACCCTCCCCATGTGTTGATGAAGAACAGACCAGAAATACTGCTGAATAGTGAGTTTGAAGTCCTGACTTCCATTAGAAAGGTCTAGATTTAGCTTTGATCCTCTGCCTAATGGCTCATTTAGTCCGGAGCAGATGTTGGTAGGAGTCCAGTTTGTGTTCGTGCTGCTCCTCTCTGTGAACTCTCGGTGGTGGCGGTCGCTGAGAGAAAACGTCCGTCCAGAACCCCATAATTCTGGGATCAGTTCTGGGTTAGCAGACCGCAAGACCTGGAAGAGTTCAAGTGATTAACTTCTGCAACCGCCATCAGGAAGCTGTGCAGGACTGGGTCAAATCAAGCGTTGGCAAAACAAACAAAAAACGTAGCATGAATGTGAGCCACATGTCTGACACACAGCAGTGTAAAGTAAGATAGATAGAATAAGTACATTTACTCAAATACTTCTCTTAAGTACACTTCTGAGGTACTTGTACTTTACTTGAGTATTTCAATTTTAGGTTACTTTGTACTTCTAGAGGTAAATAATATACCTTTACCCCCCTACAAAGTCATTCAAACTAGCTGCACCTTTACCAGCTTTGAGAACACTTTAATGATCAATCATTATAAAACATATCATATGAATTATTCTGAAATAGACCAATCTGCACAATGACTACTTTTACTTTTGGTACTTTAACTATATTTTGATGAGAATACTTTTCTACTTTTACTTGAGTAACATTTTGAATGCAGGCTTTTACTGCAACAGAGTATTCCTACACTCTGGCACTTCTACTTTTACTAAAGGACAAGATCTGAGTACTTCTATTTTTACTCAAGTACAAGATCTGAGTACTTCTACTTTTGCTCAAGTAAAAGATCTGAGTACTTCTTCCACCTCTGCTGACACAGTGTGATACCAATCCTCTTATTATTCCCCATTTATTTCACTAAAATCGCTCTCTTTTTGCTCAGTTTTCCCTCAGAGGACCTACCCGTGCTTTGGTTTATAGGTTTATACCTGCTTTCTTTGTTGCTTTAAAGCCAGTGGGGGAAAGATAATCTTGGTAACACCTCTGCACTGCATCATTGTGTATGTCTTCCTCTTGTGAGTGGATTTCATGGATGAGAGTGCAATTTGGAATAGGATTAACAGTAGGTGTCGGGTAGTGTTAGCTAAACCTCTTTATGTCAGGTACGGCAGAGAGAAGTCTGTCACTGCGTCGCCTGAACCCTTTCACCATCGCTTCAGGGGACTCTTTAAATATTACTTAAACTGTATTTGTATTCAGCAAAGGGCTGCGAGGCACAATGCCATGGTTTGTAGCCAAGAAGTGTTCAGAAATGTAACCCAAAGAGTCCTCTCCTGCTGATGTTCAGGTGTATATCAGTATGTAGTGTCTCTACTTTAAAGAGTCCTCTCCTGCTGATGTTCAGGTGTATATCAGTATGTAGTGTCTCTACTTTAAAGAGTCCTCTCCTGCTGATGTTCAGGTGTATATCAGTATGTAGTGTCTCTACTTTAAAGACTCCTGCTTTAATCTTCAAAAAGCTATTTATTTTTCTCCTACTGTCTGTGCTGCAGCACCTCTTTCAACCTCAGTCTGAAACCAGAGCCCAGTCTGCTCTGATTGGTTAGCTGGCCGGCTCTGTTGTGATCCATAGTGATGTCACTAATAAAACGGCTTGTTGGAGCTCCTGCCCCCCCCTCCCTGTGAGCCCAGTGGCCGTCTGCGAGACAGCGAGACACAGTGAAACCCAGCCCGAAACCAGCCCGAACACCCACACACACACACACACACACACACACACACACACACACACACACACACACACACACACACACACACACACACACACACACACACACACACACACACACACAGCCTGGCTGGGAGTTTGTGTGTGTGCTCACACACCGACTCACAGCCTTCGCCGCGTCCCGCCGCGTCCCGCCGTCTCAGGGAGGTGACGGCTCTGCGGACGTAATGTAACGGCTCCACGGATTGTTCCATTTGGACCAATGGGTCCATTTGGGTATGGGCACGTCACTGTACCTAGGAGAGAAATCTCCAACGAGGCGTTCTGGGGCAGCATAGAAAGGTATTTTCTGTGTTACAGTTGTACTCGCTACAGGGTGTACTTTGAGGGTTTTGACTCTGCAGACCGTTTACATGCAGAAAAATCTTCATAACACACAAGGGGACGGGTAATAACCAGAAAAGTATGACATGGGAGCTTTAAGTAGTATAATAAATTAAACATAAAAGTAAAGAAAGAGTAAACGTATTTTCCACCACTGTTTCTACCTGAAAAAAGAAGCAGACAGAGTGAATATAATGCAGTTACAGAAAGCTGGCAATGTGTGAGAAAAATGCAGCTTTTTTGGAGGAAATAACCCTTTTTTTTCGTCTAAGTGCCGTGGTGACATTGGGAGGCCACATGTTGGCGGAGGCTCAGACCCACAGAGAGGATGCATTCCTGGGATGGCCATTGGCAGCGAGATGCCCAACCCTCCGCTCCCACAGTTTCCGCACACAGCAGTGAGTCCCGCTGGAAAAAAACAGTTCCAGCTTCTTATGTAACCACAGTCAGTTGTAAAAGAAAAAGGGAGGGCTGGAGGGAGGGATTATGGGGGGGAGGAAGAACACACACAAAAAAGAGGCAAGGTTGTTTAAGGCTGAACGTTAGAAAAAAGTTGAGTACTGTATCCGCCTGAAGCTAACCTTAAGTTCCCAGTCAGCTGAGGACAAACACAAAGGAAATGTTCAAATACAAAAGCGTGAATGATGAGTCATTAGTGTCTCTTCTAGGTTGATTAATTACTTGTGCTGCTTTCAAATTAAAAAGCAACATGTTGTGTTAGCCTTTGTCAGGGCTTGTAGCTAAAAGTCAGTCTTAAAGGGGCCCTATTCTGCTTTTTTGGGGGGTTGTTCCCCCTCATGTAGTGTGTTCAGCAGGTTTTGGTCGATGTAAATGGTCTGCAAAGGGTCAAATCCCTAAAGACAATCCAAATGTAAAAATAAGAAGGTGAAAGTATATTTATATTTTATCCAAGTAAATTTGAATTACCTTCAGGTGTCACCAAAAAATCTTAAAGGGGCACTATTCAGCTTTTTGGGGTTCTCCCTTTCCTATAGGTTTTAGTGCATGTAAATGGTCTGCAAAGGCAAAAATTCCTGTCACTCCACCTCCATTGAAATCTTTTGTTTATTTCAAGAACATAGTGACATCACTCTCACACTTGCTTCTATTGGCTAGCATTCAAACACATTGTACGTGATAGGCGAAGGGGCGGGACATCTCTAAGTGGTTGACCAATCACAACAGAGCCGGCCAGCTAACCAATCAGAACAGACTTGGCTCTGGTTTCAGACAGAGGGTGAAAAGAGGTGCTGCAGCACAGGCAGTATGAGAACAATAAAGAGCTTTTTGAACATTAAAGCATGGAGACATGTCACAGGAGAGACACTTCATACTGATATACACCTGGACATCAGCAGGAGAGGACTCTTTAAAGTAGAGACACTACATACTGATATACACCTGAACATCAGCAGGAGAGGACTCTTTAAAGTAGAGACACTACATACTGATATACACCTGAACATCAGCAGGAGAGGACTCTTTAAAGTAGAGACACTACATACTGATATACACCTGAACATCAGCAGGAGAGGACTCTTTAAAGTAGAGACACTACATACTGATATACACCTGAACATCAGCAGGAGAGGACTCTTTAAAGTAGAGACACTACATACTGATATACACCTGAACTTCAGCAGGAGAGGACTCTTTAAAGTAGAGA
>NW_011334416.1:11954-22618 GCF_000735185.1 Notothenia coriiceps
GTAAACAGATCATCAGTCTTGTGTACAGATCAGTCCGGATAAAGTCATGCCAAAACGCGACATTTTACGCGATAAAATAACGGGTTTAAATATCAGCATTTGGACGGAAGGCGAGTGGCAGCTACCATAAACATTCTCTTAACTGTGGCATTTACTTGCCACGGCAAGTTGTGGGCATATACTTGCCACGGCAAGTATGTGGATGGTTGTGGCATTAATCTTTGCCACGGCAGTTGTGGCATCTGTGGCATATACTCCGCACAGATACACCTCTGTGGCATATACTTTGTCCACAGATACACGGAGTAGCGGCCTCTGTGGCAGATGCGGAAGTACGTGCCACTGCTGCAGATCCACAAAATGAGCAGGCCCTCTGTAAATACTGGCTGTTAGGCACTGACATGCCATAACAAAACCTGATTTAAATGTCAACCTCTTTTTGTGACAGATTTTTCAAGAATTTAATTCTTCTGAATGATTTTCTTTTCTATTGACCAGCTAGTTTATATGTTCAAATTTATGAGATGGACAGCCAGAGAAGAATAAATGAAAAACAGTTTATGAAATACTATATGCACAAAAACAAGAAGTTTAAGTGGATTTTGTAAAATATCAAAAAGAAAAATCTGTTTACAGTTCTGTTTCATATGGGTGTTGAGAGATGATCCATAGAATCTCTTAATTTTTCAATCAAAGTGCACCAGATTGATGCCTTCAAATTAATATTTTAAAAAAACTACTTCCAGGGGAGCATGCCCAGACCCCCTAGAGGAGGTGAGGACCCCCCTAGAGGAGGTTAGGTCCGAGGTGTTTTACATGCTTATTTATACAATATGTTCGTGCTTATGCTAAATTATAAGACAAAAGTTGGTTCCATGTTGTGTGTAGTGAGAACGCGCTAGAGTGAGGGGGGCCCCAAGCCAAAGCTTGCTTAGGGCCCCCAAAAGTCTAGGGCCGGCCCTGCTCTTGGAGTATGTTGAGAAAAGTATTCTATCAATAATCGTTATCCAGTCATTTACCATATATGATTCTGGAATGTGCCATTATGCTTAATGAATACCTTTACTTTTGATATTCTAACTATTTGTCGATGCTACTTTTACCTGAAAAGGCCCTATTCTGCTTTTTGGGGTTTTTTCCTTTCCTGCAGTGTGTTATAGGTTTTAGTGCATGTAAATCAGGGGTGTCAAACTCAATTTCAACTCGGGCCACATTAGCATCATGGTTGCACTCAAAGTGCCGGTTTTATATATAAGACTATATAAGAATAAATATATAAATATTTAATATATATAAAATAATGTATTATATTATATTATTGCCTCTGCATTGGATTATTATCGGATAGAGTAATAACTTCATAATTAACTACGTCTGAGAGCAAAAGTCTAGGGCAAACAATTGAAGTCTCTTCAGTGCGCATGTCACAAAATGATTTAAAAAGAAAAGCCAAATTCTGGAAAAACAAAAACAAAAAAGTGACATTTTGAAAAAAGAAAGTAACATTTTGAGAAAAAAAAAATGTCAAATTCCGAGAAAAAAGTCAAATTTGAGATGCATTGTGGGACATCTAGTTAATGGGCAATGTGCTTCTGTAAAGCGGCATGTAACCGTATAATAAACGTATTATATTATTTGCAAGCTCTTGTGGGGCCACATGAAATGAAGTCGCGGGCCGGATTTGGCCCCGGGCCTTGAGTTTGACACCCCTGATGTAAATGGTCTGCAAAGGCTAAAATCTCTGTGTTTCCTCCAGAGGGAGTTTCTCTCCTACACACTGCCGGAAACGCCTCCATTGGACTCTTTTGATTACTTCAGGAACATAGTGACATCACTATTGAACAATCGTGCTTCTATTGGTCTATCGCTCCAATACATTGTATGTGATAGACTAAGGGGCGGGACATCTCTAAGCGGTTGACCAATCAAGACACGATCAGAGCAGACTGGGCTCTGGTTTTGAAGAAGCTCCTTTTGATTTGAATAGGGTATAAAATAATAAAAAAAACAGGGAAATAAAGTTAATATTTGTCTTTAATAATTGAGTTAAAACTGATGATTTCAAGATATGATGTTGGGAATATCACTCCCACCACTCACTCACACACACACACACACACACACACACACACACACACACACACACACACACACACACACACACACACACACACACACACACACACACACACACACACACACACACAAGCAAACACAAACAAACACACACACACGCACACCCCCCTCCTCCTCTGGAAACCTGTTCTGGAGGGAGTGACTTGAATCCAAGCGTCGTCCAATTATATGGAGGCAGCACTTATTCCACTTTATTCCCGGCTACAGTTAAGTGGCTGTGAGCCTTCAGAGCCGCAGCAGTATAAAGGCAGAGCTGAACATGTGACTGTGAGCGAGAGACAAAGGTGGAGACATATCTACTACAGACAGAGAGGAAGCTCATCATATCCAGGAGGGCTTCTCATTCTCGTCTGGAGATGCTTCATATATCATGAGATTCTTTCTATAAGGGAGTAATTGTGAGTTGCTTGGAGAGTTTTTCACCTGTCAGGAGGATCAACTGTTGCTGCAGCCAGAGCTCAGTCAGAGACAAGCGTGTGTATGTGTGTGTGTGTGTGTGTGTGTGTGTGTGTGTGAGTGCGTAATTATGGATGTGTGCGAACGACACTCGGACATGCACACAGCCGGTGATGTGCAATTATCATGGAAGATATACTGTTGTTGATGCCTCGGATACACCTTCATCTGTCCTGATGTGGAGAACCGGCTCTCTCTCACACTGAATACTCTTTATTCTTCACATTAAGGACCTTTTTTGTGTAACTCACAGGCGTTTTGATACAGTGACCTTGCCCGATTTTGACATCCATCATGCTGATGATGATGAAGAACAGCGTAATGGATGCGCATCAGGTTGATATCGATCCGGAATTTGAGCCTCACAGTCGGTCTCGGTCGTGCTCTGCTTGGCCGCTACTGGAGGATTTCCCCGCCGGTGGAGAGGACGCAAACCTGGGTCTGGTTTCAGTCAAAGTGGAGAACGAGCAGTACAACGTGCCGGCGTCGTGCCAGCGTGCCGGGAAGAAAGGCGGCGCGCCGGCGGAGCTCCAGCACCCGACCGGAGCTCCGGTTCCCGGGGCGTCTGCGCTGGATGCGGCCGGGCAGCTGCGCAAAGCCAAGTCCTCCCGGAGGAACGCGTGGGGGAACCTGTCTTACGCGGACCTGATCACCCGGGCCATCGAGAGCACCCCGGACAAGAGGCTCACCCTGTCCCAGGTCTACGACTGGATGGTGCGCTTTGTTCCCTATTTCAAGGATAAAGGAGACAGCAACAGTTCAGCCGGATGGAAGGTAAGGTGTTTAGGAGACATGGATGTCATGAATGATTGGGGATTTATGTTCATATATGCCACATGAAAAATAATGTCATCTTCACACACCACATGGGGAAGGTTTTTAAGTGGAATATCTAGTCTATTCTGTCAGCAGCAAACTCCTCTCCTGCATGTTTCAAAGCCCTGGTTCCAAGATTCAAAGGATTTATTGTCAAATGCAAATCAGCTACACGAGAAACTTAAGTCCAGGCTCCTCCAACAATGCAACATAAATGTATAAAAGACATAAAACTGAAAAAAATTGTGCAAAAAGAAACAGAATAGAAATTAAATGTGCCTTTTTTCCTTATTTCAAGGATAAAGGCGACTGCAAAAGTTCAGCCACATGGAAGGTATGAAAAATAATGTTCCTATGTTCTTGTTCTTTATTAGGATCCTCATTAGCATTGACTATTCTGGGGCATGCATGAAGTGAAAAACAAAAATGATCATCATATTTAATATAATCAGTTTACCACAGACAGAGATCAATTATAATTTGGAGATGCTTTTAAGCAAACTTTTGAAGGGTACGTTGGATTATTCCTGAATAATATGGATTCCAGCTGACCATGTCCTCTCACACACCGCATGGGGAAGGTTTTTTACTGGACTATATTTAGCCTGTAGTCTGTCTCCTGCAGAAAATCCTGTCCTGCATATTTCAAAAGCCACATAATTGAGCCTTGGTTCCAGTAATTTATGTCTGCGTTGTGTCCCCGAGTCACTCCACTACAGTGTGTTCAGGGGAGTTGAGGGTTCACTGGCTTCATCCTATTTAAGAGATGCATGTGTGTATAGAAGGAGAAGCCACTCCCCCTCTTCACGGTTCTCTTTGGATAGGCTAGTGTCTGGTTTCAAGCCTTCCTCTGCTGGAAAGGAACAAAATACATTTGAGGAAGTTTAGGTCTGAGTTACAAAACGACTTAGTGATGGTTAAAGCAACACATATTATGGTTGATCTTATAAGCAAGTCACGTCACAGAATGTTAGTTTTGACTTTCATTTCCCTGGAAAAATTACTGTTGTTTTTCGCTTGAAAGCTTTGTATGTGTCAAAAACCACTGATCCTACAATTCCCACAATGCAACACGGTAACGCTTTTTATTGGATTGTCACTGAGACACTGACAAAGTGATTCTCAAACACAATCGGCAAAATGATAGCTATTCTTCAAACTATGAAGCTCTTTAGTTTTTGGATGTATGCGTAATCTCATAAAAAAAACAAAGTACTGTACTTTAGTACAATTTTAAAGTACTTGTACTTTACCTGAGTATTCACAGTGTATGCTACTTTATACTTTATACTTCATTCACAGGATATATTTTAATTTCAAACTACTGTACACCATTTTTTTAAGCATATAGTACACTATGTTAATATGTTAAGTAGATTGGTATATTAGAAGGTATGGGCCATTATGCATAAGGGGTACTTTTACTTTTGGTACTTTAAGTATATTTTGATGCTGTACTTTTACTTCAGTAAGATTTTAAATGTAGGACTTTTACTCCTAACAAAGTTCTTTGCAGTTAAGCTTATTATAAACACATGTCCTCCTATATCTGGTACATTTGGGCATTAATCAACACTTTCTAAACTGGGAGCAGCACGTACAAATCAGATGGAAAAACAAGTTAAAAACATTTGAAAAGGAGCTGAAAAACCTCCATTTAAAACCCTGCTTTCCTGTTTCTCTCCCTAAGTACTTCTTCCACCTCTGTTCATATCTCTGTGTTATGGGTCAGCCCGGGGACAGAGTGTGTCCTCCGGTCCGATTTTCAGCTCCTCACCCTGGGTATAACCCCCCCCCCCCACCATCCAGTTGAATTACACACAGCCTGTGTGCGAAAGCATGGCACAAGGCGAGGGGGTTTAAAAGGACAATAACAAGAGATGATGACATGGGGTGTCACAGCAAACAGATGTAACCACAGATTATCCCTTAAATTCAAATTAATATGAGGTTAATCTAATAGATTGGTTGATGTAATCTACTTAACGTTACCACCCATTCTGTGTGCGGATTAATGGTCTTTTGTTTCAAAGCCCTGCGCTGTATAGCTTCACAATGGCCTCCATGTTTTAGAAAGTTGTGTGCCTTTTTGGTCCCTTTTCTAGCCATTTCAAAGCAGTCTGACTGAGATTTGTTCATCTAAATTGCAGTTAAGTTAATTATAAATATATGTCTTACTATATATGGTCAATTTGGGCATTAATCAGGACTTTCCTCACTGACAGTAAGTGTAATTCAGGTGAAAAAACAAGTAAAACAACAATTGAATATGAGCCGAAAAGCCAAACATATATTTGTTTCCCCGTTTATGTTATATGGTATTTTGCTGTAGTTAGAGTTTTATCAAAGGGCTCAGCAAATATCCAAAAACGCTGGATCCAAACTGTTAACTCTGAGAAAACAGGGGAGATTCCTCAATAAATCGCCTCTTGTTAAATTTGACAGCATTAACATTTACTGGCAGAAAAAGCAACAACAAGTACATTAATACATGTTTAAAGGGTCACTTCTGTGATTAAGTACTTCACTCTTTCTCATAACGTTGGGGACTTCACGTTAGACAGATTGAAAAGGGAAATGGTTGTTATTGTTTAGGTTCAAAGCTTTGTATTTGTGAGAAAACCCTGGGTACTACTATTCCCACAATGCAACTCAGTAAAGTCTTTTATAAGACCCTCGCTGACCAACACATTCTCAGAGAAAACTGACAAAAAGAACAATTTCTTGGTTAATATTTCAAAAGTAAAGTCCTTTTGTATTTTTTTTAAACGTTAAAGCTTTGTGTTAGTCAGAAACCCTTGATACTACAATTCCCACAATGCAACATGGCAGTGTTTTTTTTATTAGACCTTTAATGACAACACATTCTCAAACACAGCTCTTCAGAAATGTCAGTTAATGTCATAAAAAAACAACCTTGTTAGCATTTCATAATAAGGAAGTTTTGAAAAACGAATACAGTCACATTCCAAAATATTAACTTTAACCTGTTGTTTTGGTTATCTTAAAGCTTTCCCTTCAGAGCCACAGAATTAAAAATGCATTTGTTTTTCATGTGGGTTGAATCTTTGTGACGGGTAAACTGAGCGTTGTGTGTAAAACCAGCGGGGCGCCTCTTTAAGAACCTCTGACGCTTTTGAAGTCGTGCTTTACTCTTCCTGCTTTCGGAGTGAGATTAGCAGACGTTTCTCATCATCTGTGTGTCTGACATCTAGTTCATCCAGAAACAATCCTCTCCTGTCATTTCCTCACAGCCTTCCATGATAAGTGCCATTGTCTCCCACACACACACACACACACACACACACACACACACACACACACACACACACACACACACACACACATTTCCTCCACTGCTACCCCTCCATCTCATTTGGCTCCAATTGAGCAGTATTAAGACGCAGATTCATCTCAATCAAACCACCATTTGATTTAAGTCAGCAGCAGCCTTCTGTCCAATCTTTATGGTAGAACGTTTCTAAAAGTGGATTTAAAGCTGAGCGTAATTCCCGGGGTCGTGATACCTGCTCTCCGTTTCCCCGCTCTGCGCTCTGATTGGCTAGCAGAGGGCGATTGGTGTCAACTGATTGGTGCACAGAGGCTCCAAGTTGAGGTGAAAAACAACTTGATTTAATCATAATAACAGTGTGGACACACACACATACACACAAACACACACACACACACACACACACACACACACATGCACGCACATGTTGGACTGTAACAGTTGGCATTGGTTTTAATGAGATTCGAAGCACGGAGGTACACAATCCCTGGCAAACACACAGACTGGCGTGTAATGTGTACACACTCACATTCCTGTGTGTGTTTCTGCTTAGATTGAACATTATTGATGAGGGGGATGAGATCAGTGTGTGTGTGTGTGTGTGTGTGTGTGTGTGTGTGTGTGTGTGTGTGTGTGTGTGTGTGTGTGTGTGTGTGTGTGTGTGTGTGTGTGTGTGTGTGTGTATGGATGGATGTTATGAGTGGGAGGGAAATAGGATCCAGTCTTGCTATTAAAAGCAGTCTTTAAGAGCTGTTGTGTAATCCTGTCTGAGAGCTGCTGCTCAGTTCAGCCGTTGGGCTCTTTGTCTTCATCTGGGCCACACACACACACACACACACACACACACACACACACACACACACACACACACACACACACACACACACACACACACACACACACATAAACACACACTCACCTATACACAATACCGTGGTGTCACTCACTTGCTTTAGTGTGGAGCGTTAAGGCTACAGAGGTGGATTGGAATTCTTTCACACTCTCACATCACTTCTTTGGAGCAGTGGTAGATTTAATTTGATTGTGGTCACACACACACACACACACACACACACACACACACACACACACACACACACGCACACACACACACACACACGCACACACACTGTTGCTCATAGGAGTAATTAGTTATCCATTAGTACCCGATGTTACCTTCAATTCTTAAACATAACTGCAAAGGTAACAAGATACAACATGTTTAAAGTGTCACTCTAAGATTTACGAAATAACGTAAACATTAAAGCAAATGAAGCTGAGATATCCTGACTTTAAGTGCCAAGTATGTGATAAGCTCCAGAAACCCTGGATCCCACAATGCATCTCAGAAAGGTATTTTATTAGACCTTTTAAAAGGCAGCCTAAAAGGGGTCCTAAGCTACAAACGATGATGTCTTTATGTGTATCAATACAGTAACGTATTAGCAAAAAAACCTGTGTTTGATGAGTATTGAGCATGATATTGTTTTCTTGTGTAACGCTAATCACCATTACATTTTTTATTCTTCTATCAGGTTTAGTTTCCAAAACAATCCAAGTTCATTCGAGAGACAACATGTTTAAATGGTCTCTCTAGTGATTTAGTACTTTGATACATAAATCGGGGAGCCTACCCTAAAAAGATAACAAATTAAAGGAACTGAAGACGTGGTATTTGTCTGAAACCCTGGATCCTACATTTCCCATAATGCAACTTAGTACAGTCTGTCATCAGACCTTTACAGTGCATTGTTGGTACGTTTTCAGTGTTGCTGTTCCTAAATCACTTTAATGCTTCAAGAACGTTCTGCCTTTTTGATCTATACGCAACTTTTCTACACGAATCTAGATTGCACGTATTAAAACAAGAGTACAAACTGTGATTCAGTGGGTGAAGTGAAGTGTTCCTTTAAGCATCAGTTACGGGAATGACTATGTATGGATTTCTCCGGCTGTGACTCAGTAATTGCGGTCGAGTGTCGGGTCGTGTTTGTTATCGTATCTGAGGTGGGAGGCTGTGTTTGATCCTATGAAGTGAGTTCAGTCCTGTAGGAGGTCGTGGTGTTGGTCACACCCAGGTTAAACCTATGTTCATTTTAAAGTGTGTGTGCGTGGGATTGTCCTGTCTGCAGGCTGTAAAGCAGCCCACTACCTGAAGGATATAGAGGGAGGTGGGAGGACTAGCGCTGTAATCACACTGTGATATAATGAGAAGAACAAGAACAAATATACATGAGGATTAATTATTCCTCCAGAAAAGCTTTAATTTCTCACTTTTTCTCTTGTTTTATGTCAAACACGCCTCCTTTGCAATGTGCAGTAAAGTGACCGCACTGTATTTACTATAAGTCAAGAAGGTGGAGTCTAAATATGCTTATTAATTTGTGAGAATTTCATACATTTTACATTTTTGATGTTCAGCTGTAGACAGTGGTGGCAGTCAGACTTCTTACTTAAAGGTAGGGTAGGTAAGAATGGAGAAAAAAAGCTGAGTGCGCTAGAATTTGAAAATACGCAGCCGAAAAAAATCTGCCCCTTCCTTCAGACTTCCTCACAGAGCCCCTCCTCCAACACACAAGTTTGTGCACAGATGGAAGGCTGACAGGCAGGTAGGCCATCCAGTCATTTTAGCCGGGCCGGCTCAGATGATTGGTCGTGCTTTTTACAGCGCCACGGCTTCCACTGATGACATTTTTATGTATTTATTGCTATCGGGATGTTAAGAGCATTCCATGGAATATAACAACAAGTGTTTCTGAACTGAATTACCTACCCCACCTTTAAATTGTGAAGTCGTGCGACCCTGCTGTACTCGGCTGTAGTTCGTTTATAGCATAACGTTAGCATTTTGCTTCTGGCGATTAGAAATATATGATTTGAAAATGATAAAAGTGGGTTAGACATGTGGATATTATCCGGCTGAACAAAACGTGCATTTATCAAACAGGTTCGTTTTCCACACACCTTATTTTTTACAGTATTCCAAAATCTGCTTTTCAAATTGCTTTTTTGTCGAGGGAACCCAATGCACAGCTTACTTCCAGGTCGGCCTACACAAATACGTGATCCCTGCACCACTCTATTGCTCTTTTTATTATTGTGTTTATTGTATCTTTGTAACGCTGACACAATAATTTCTTTCGGGATGAATAAAGTCCTATCTTATCTTATCTTATATCGGCTCTTCCTCCACTTCCTCCAGCAGACAAAATAAGGATTTCAATGCTGTCAGAATATAAAAAGTGAAGGTTGGGGCGAAAACCAGGAGGCTGCAGCATCTACGGTTTGTTTACCAGCTGCAGACCTTTGATTTCAACTTGCTTCTTGTCTCTCTGAAGAATATAAAAAAATGCCGAAATAATGCTAAAACTAGCAATGGATGAAAGTAACACATTAAATAGAAAGCAAAGTTAATAGTACTTTAAAATGATCAATTGGTTTGCCTGTCCATAAACATTTGCCCACTTTTTGGCAGACACAGTTTTTGCCTTAGGAGGCTGGAATTTGGTGTGTGTGTGTGTGTGTGTGTGTGTGTGTGTGTGTGTGTGTGTGTGTGTGTGTGTGTGTGTGTGTGTGTGTGTGTGACCTAGCATTGCTATCTTTGTGGGGACCTAAATCTGTTTACACAGTCACACGTCGGGAATCGCCTCCCTTATGGGGACATAAGGGAGGTCCCCATGAGGGGAATCATTCATTTTAGGGTGAAGACTTGGTTAGGTTTAGGCATGTGTTGGTTATGGTTAAGGTTAGGATAAGTCTCCAGGAAATGCATGTAAGTCAATGTAATGCCTGAAGTGATGTATATGGTGTGTGTGTGTGTGTGTGTGTGTGTGTGTGTGTGTGTGTGTGTGTGTGTGTGTGTGTGTGTGTGTGTGTGTGAATGCATGGGTGTGTGAATGCATGGGTGTGTGTGTGTGTGTGTGTGTGTGTGTGTGTGTGTGTGTGTGTGTGTGTGTGTGTGTGT
>NW_011334416.1:22656-24112 GCF_000735185.1 Notothenia coriiceps
GCAGGTCAATGTTGTGAATGTTGCATTCGATACAAATTAGACCAAGTGCATGGATGAATGTGTGTGTGTGTGTGTGTGTGTGTGTGTGTGTGTGTGAATGCATGTGATGTGTGTGTGTGTGTGTGTGAATGCATGGATGAATGTGTGTGTGTGTGTACCTGATCACAGGAGCACTTGAGGGCAACTTGAGACACAGTCCTAATTAGTGTCACACTATTCCACGGATCAATAGGAGGCGGTAACACGCCCAATTATGCTGCAATGCGCACTGGGAAACAGAAGACTATATGCATGGAACAAATCAGAATTAAAGATACTTTACGAAAAATGGATTGGCATAAATGTAGTCTTTAGATCTCAAGGATACAGAGAATGAGTATCACTGAATGCAAACATAACTTTAGTTTCATTACAACTCCAAGGGGCCACCTCAGGTCCAAAGGGAGAGCTTCAGCCTCAAAGACACCATTATCTGCGTGAGGTAAAACCAACAAACCCCTAATCAATACATCCCAGAAACCTACCGGGGGTAAAGAGCTGCAGCAGAACTCAGGTATCAGACCATGCAGAGCTCTGGAAATAATCACAAGACATGGAGCTGGTGGGAGGAACAGTGTGCATGTAACACATAACTGTGTGAAGGTCTTCTGCTTCATTAGTGCAGGATCTACAGCTACAGCACAAAGGAGTGTCTGCTTTTATTTTATTTATTGCCCACACACTCTAACACTTCAGCAAATGTTAGGTCTTAAAATGTGCCTTTAAGGAGATAAGTTTGGATAGTTGTGCCATTATTAACAGTTTCATGCCCAGAGTTGGTGAGTGGCATCTAAAGGCATTCAGAGGTTTAAACCTCAGATGAAAAAAAAAAGCGACATTCACGAGTATGTACAAATATGTGATATTAGTTATATTTTAAATTAGTTAAATGTACTTTAAAGGACTTTCCTGCCCGGGGAATTTGACATTTGTCCATGCATGAAGACAAAAGTCCCCAAAACATGTTACAGATAAAGTTAATTAGCATTTGTTGGAGACTATTTAAAGCCATGGATTAATACACATTCAGAGTCAAGATTTTAAATCTCTTTTTTTAATTTTCTTTCGTCACAGTGGTGCCGGGAGCAGCCACCGTCATCATTATGGTGTGTGTGGGTTTCCTGGTTGTCATGGTGATCCTGGGAGTGTTCCGGATTCGTTCCATCCATCGCCGTGGTGAGGGAGCCGGGGACGGGGCTAAGGAGGGCGGCAACCAATGGGACGACTCTGCCCTCACCATCATCGTCAACCCCATGGAGGTAAGAAACAGAAACACTATTGATGTTGAGGAGTTTGTTAATCATTTGAATATATGTAATTCTTACATAGCAGATTTACTGGCTTCTAGTATCGAACAGACACTTTAATCTCTTTCAATGTTGTCTTTTTACAAGTAACGTTAGGGCTTTGCATCAAT
>NW_011334416.1:24125-25526 GCF_000735185.1 Notothenia coriiceps
CGGGGCTAAGGAGGGCGGCAACCAATGGGACGACTCTGCCCTCACCATCATCGTCAACCCCATGGAGGTAAGAAACAGAAACGTCATTAATATGATATGGATTTTAGCTTTTCGTTTAGATAATACAATTTGTGGTCTATTTTGTATTTTTAGACTTTTTGTATGTACTTTATTATTGACGTTTCATTGTAACAGCAGAATTTTAATCCCTGTTTGAATGTATAATATATTAAACATTGACGTAAGGCCTGGGATTCATATCGATATTATATTTATATCATGATATGAATATAACGTCCTTGTTTTTTTTGGATACTGTCTTTTCTTCGTTTTAAAGGCCCCAATAGCCAACACTATAATATTGTAACACTATTGATGTTGAGGAGTTTGTTAATCATTTGAATATATGTAATTCTTACATAGCAGATTTACTGGCTTCTAGTATCGAACAGACACTTTAATCTCTTTCAATGTTGTCTTTTTACAAGTAACGTTAGGGCTTTGCATCGATATCATGACATTAGACTAGATAACATATTCTTTCATTTTCCAAATTGGGATCAATAAAGTTAATCTTATCTTAGAATATGTGTAATATGACTTCATTGTTGTCTTTTCCTTGGCTTTAAAAGTCTGCATTACCATTTTGTGGCTTCTGGATGCTCTAGCTCTTATCTTATATAATTGCATTTTTAAATGTGGGTTCTACGATGTGTTGATGTTTCTTTGTAACAGCAACATTTAGTCCATTTCTAAAATGTGTAGTCCATTAAGTATCAACTTCAAATTGTTAAGTAATGCAGTGACATTTCTTAACGAGCCACAACTCTTGAATGTGTATCAACTTTAAAGGTGACCTATTGTGCAAAATCCACTTGTTCATGTCTCTTATACATCAACATGTGTCCCCTCTTCTCCATGTCTCTTCTACATCAACATGTGTCCCCTCTTCTCCATGACCACCAACCTCGATGTCCCCAGTGCGCCTTACTCATGTCTCTTCTACCATCACATGTGGACCATTTCTTCAATGGTCTCTTCTACATCACCACCTGCCGTCGCGCGCGGCTCCTTCTACTTGCACACATCTGTCCCCTCTTCTTCATGTCTCTTCTACATCAAATGTGTCCCTACTTCTTCATTTTCTCTTCTACACATCAACACATCGATGTGCCCCTCTTCTTCATGTCTCTTCTCACATCAACATGTGTCCCTCTTCTCCAGGTCTCTTCTGACATCACATAGTGTCCCTCTTCTTCCTGTCTCTTCTACTTCACATGTGTTCCCCTCTTAATGTCTCCTTTACAATCAATGTGTCCCTCTTTCTTCCATGTCAATCTCCTAATCAAATGTTGTCCCCAATCTTCTTCAACGTCTCTTCCTACAGTCACATGTGTCCAC
>NW_011334416.1:25571-38293 GCF_000735185.1 Notothenia coriiceps
ACACACACCCCACACCCCACACCACAACGACAGGACTTTCCGTGTAGGACGGACGTTAATTCCGACTTAGTCTCTCTCTAGACGCGGACGGAACTATTACTCGGAGTAGACTAATAATTGATCTCGACATGGGGCCTGGACCTGAGGGTAGTCCGAAACGACGTGTTGTTTCTCCGTCTACGTGTGTGTGGGTGTGTGGGTGCGTGTGTCGTGGTGTGGGTGGTGGGTGGGTGGGTGTGTGTGTGGTGTGTTGTGTGTGTGTGTGTGTGTGTGTGTGTGTGTGTGTGTGTGGGGGTGTGGTGTGTGTGTGTGTGTGTGTGTGGTTTGTGTGTGTGTGTGGTGTGTGGTGTGTGTGTGTGTGTGTGTGTGTGTGTGGTGTGTGTACGGAAAAGGAAGATAGTTTGGGTAAAGTCGCCACACGTTTGCCTTGAGGGTTTTTTGGATTTTAGGGTAACGCCATCTTTTTTTTATTCCCCCCCCGGGTTGTGAGCTGAAAACCCCTCACCCCAACGGAGCAATTTTGTCGGGTTAATTAATCCGGTAGTTTTTGGGTCGGGTAAATAATTTTTTGTGTGACGAACCCCACGGTACGTTACCCTTTTTACTAAAATAACTTTACACGTACATTTTTATACTCAATGTTTTACCACCTCTTTGGAATTCCCCCAAAATTATGAATTTTCTGGCTGAACCAACCAAGGGTAAATTAGTGTTAATTGGTAAAAAATTTCAACACCGCTAAAAGGACTACCGTACTAATTGTTATACCGGGAAACTAAGGACACCTAGAGAGTTTTCTTTACACCTTACCTAACAGAAATCTCCTACCAAAAAAATAAAAAAATTTTTTCACCTGGGACACCTACTAATAATTGGAGTTTGTAACTTTAAGTCATTTTTACAACCACCACCCTTACACAAAAAAATTAACGGGGCGCACACTTAAAACCGGTCCTTATACCCTCTTTAGAACCTTCTTACATCTTATTGAAGGGGTTTCCGAAAAGTTTATGGCCTCAACGGGTGATTCAACTATTGGGCGGTTGGTAAATACCGGAAAAGTGTAAAAAGTTTACGGGTCTTAAACACCCCAATTTCGGGACCAAAAAAGGTTCGGAGGAGTTACCACCCGTCTACCGGGGGTTGGAAAAAATTAGACTTAAAATTTAGGGGATTAATTTTTTTCAAAAATTTTGTAAAAACCCCCAAAATGGGTGACTGGGGACAATTTTTTTTGCAGAAAAAGTTTACAAAAAGGGAACTGGAAAATGTCTGGTTTACCTTTTTTTTAATTATATTTTTTTTAAGTATTCTGTTTAACGGCGGGGGGGAAAGTTATGATAACAGGGAATTACGGGTTTTAACACCCCATTAATAGTCCAATAAAAAATGTTGGTAAAAGCCGGTTCTGGGGGTAAAGTTTTACGGGTACGAAACCTCTTCTTCCAAAAAGGTACAATAACCAGGGTAAAAAACTTGAACTTTTCCATATTTGGAAGAAAAAATTATAAATGCATTTTTATATTTTGACCACCTTCCTTACCGGTTTATTGAGGCTTTGACGTTCAAAAGGTCAAACTATTGCCAAAAAAGGGTTATAGTATTTAGTTTAATTTGGACCTTCTTTTTTTACCAAACTGGAAAAGTTATATTTCCCTTAAAAGGTGGGAAAAGAACGCAATTCAGGACCAATTTCAACCTTATTATAAACCCCCACAAAAAAAACATGGAGGGACTTGCTTTGTCCTTTTGACAAAAAGAAAAAAAGTGCTGACCTTTTCCCCCCCCCCAATTTCATGCAAACCTCCCTTTGGCCGGAACCTCGGGAAACTTTTATGTGTCGCCTTTTTTTAGGAACCGGAAGGAAGGTCTGGAAAGGGAATGTCTGGGGAGGGAGGGGGGTTTGTTGTGCTTTTTTGCAAGTGTACTTGGTTACTCCCCCGGGGGTGCTTTTAATCAAAAACACCCCGGTGTCTTACCTTTCCGGGAACTTCTCGTCCATCCGGTAAGGGTCATAAAAACTGGGCGGGCCTAGTCTAACTACCCCAGGGCAACCGGAAAAAAATTGTCGGGCGGGGGGTTTGCCCGGGAAAAGGGGGTGTTCTACCTGTAAAAATTACCCTAAAAAACCAGGTTTTCGTGAAGTCCGTTTAATAGGTACGGATACCTTTTTACCAAATTCCTTTTTGTGGTAACCTTTTATATTGTTTTTCACATTAGGCTTCGGGGGGCCAAAAAGAAGTTTTTTGAATGGATTTGGGTGGAAATTTTGAAATTTACCCATTAAAAAGTATTACTTTCCTTCAGACCGTTTTACTTAGGAAATTTGTTGAAACTTTTACTTTACTTCTCTTTTGGGTTAACCCCAAACCCTATTCATTGTAGCCAAAAAAGGGACTGATCTTGGTCTGGTGGGTCTTGGAAAATTTCTCTCTTTTTTTTATACAAGGTGGACGGGCTTCGTTCTGTTAAAATGGCTGGTCGGGTTGGTGTCTTGCCCAAAAAATGGCTCCTAGCGAGAGAGGGAGGCGACCTGGAGGACCTAAAGGGCAGACACCGCTCAAAAGTTGTAAAGAAAGGTGGAATTTACAATAGTTTCGGCTAACCTTTCACGCTTCCCGACTCCCGCTCTTTTATAATTAACCAAGAAGGGTTGCGACCACGCCTTGAGTAAATTTCGCCGCCCCTTGTGGGGGGCGGGGGTGGACGGGCCACCGAAGGGGAACAAAAAATGTCGGCCTGGAAAGGAGTTGTAAGGGTTGGACACGGAAAATTAAGTTTCGGGGTTCAAAAATTTTAGATTGGGACTTGGTCGACCCCGTTCTTGGGTGGGTATGGAGGTATTAATGACTACTTTTTTTTCCCCTTGGGTTTAAATTGTCTTTTTTACTTGGGTAACAGGACCTAAAAGTTTGTTGTACGATTTGACCCTTTTAAGAAATAATCTTTCCAAAGACTTTGGTTTTGACAACCCTTTCTTCTTTGTTTTTGGCGCACACACACACACACACACACACACACACACACACACACACACACACACACACACACAGATAGACTAGTGCTAGGTAATATATCGTATCACTTCCGTGATAAAACACGCGATTTTCTTAGATTTGGATATGGTAAAATTGTACGTGTTGTCTTTTCCTGGTTTTCAAGGCGGCAGACTTTTCTAAAGAGTGGACATGTCATGTGACCGTGCTGTAGTTCCTTTATAGCCCAACATTAGCCACCTTTAGCTTAGCCGGTGGTGACATGAAGTCATGTGACTGTGCTGTAGTTCCTTTATGGCCCAACATTAGCCACCTTTAGCTTAGCGGTGGTGACATGAAGTCATGTGACCGTGCTGTAGTTCCTTTATAGCCCAACATTAGCCACCTTTAGCTTAGCGGTGGTGACATGAAGTCATGTGACCGTGCTGTAGTTCCTTTATAGCCCAACATTAGCCACCTTTAGCTTAGCGGTGGTGACATGAAGTCATGTGACCGTACTGTAGTTCCTTTATAGCCCAACATTACCCACCTTTAGCTTACGGCCACATGAAGTCATGTGGCCGTACTGTAGTTCCTTTATGGCCCAACATTAGCCACCTTTAGCTTAGCGGTGGTGACATGAAGTCACGTGACCGTGCTGTAGTTCCGTTATAGCCTTTCACTTAAAAAAAAAAAACCTTCTCTTTTTTACTGAGGAGCTTCATAGCAGTTTGCAGTTATTAGAGCTCTACTTTATAAACGTGTGCAGGAATATGTATCTGTATGGACATGGAGGTCTGAAGTGATCGAATCGTTTCCCAGACTTCATGACTTCAGACTGTCGTTCCCATGTAACTAAACTGAAGAGATTTTCTAGACCAAAGACAGCAGGACAATGTGGAAATCCAGCTCAATGGACTTGATATTCTTAGTTTGAATAAGGTCAAAGGTAGATGTCTTATTTTTACTTTTCGGTAAACTCTGCCAAGGAGTTTTGTCTGTCAGAAGGATAACGAAGAAACTACTGGTCCAATTTTCATGAAACTTTGAGGATGGGTTTAGAAAGGGCCAAGGACACATCCATTACATTTGGACCAGATCCGAATCACAGTGTGAGCCTCATTTGGCTGCGCTCTCCAAGTGCCCTTCTAGGTAATAATTGCATTAGTAATGAAATGGATTACAGCAGGTATCTTTGCATAGCAACTTGGCAGAGCTGATTATGCCAAATGTCAAATCTCAAGAATAATTGGTATCTATTAGTCTGAAACAGACTCTGGTGAATCTGTCTGACACCAGTCTGAGTTTCTGAGGTTAAAAATACAAAACCATCTTCGCATGAAGTTCAATCAGTGGGTGAATTCATAAAAGTCTCGTCAAGCAGCTTGTGAGATATAAAATGGATGGAAAAAATTATATTATGTGCAGCTGAAGATGCAGAAAAGGTTAAACGTTTGCAGAAGCTAACAGACAAATTAGTAAAAAGCCACACTCCATCATTGTACAGTTCTATCAATCACCCTTAATGCGCATTGTTCTCAGTGAAGTTCACCCATGTTCAGGTGATGTTCGGCATCAATCAAGTCACATTCATTCTCTGGCAATTTCATCCATTTTCATTAAAGGTGTCTGTAATCGCACTTTGATCATAGCTGATAAAAGCCAGTTGGAAATGAACGCCATCAGTGTCTTAAGAGCCAGATTGTTTTTTTTACCAGAGTTATATGCAAAGAAAGTCTGTTTAAGAAGTCGGGAAGGTGTCTGCTAACGATTTCATTAAAAATAAAGAGTCTATTGTTATCACAAAGACGGGTCAGGGAGGAGTATCTCCCCTCATGAATATTCATCAGGCTAACGGCATATTTGGACAAATTACAATAAAAGCCTCTCAAGCTGGAGTGGAAATAATTCACAATCCACTCATTTTGGAGATTATTAATCAAACGCTATTAAACTGCATTAAGCAGATTTACATTGTACAGACTGTGTAATGCGTGTGTGTAATGTGTGTGTGTGTGTGTGTGTGTGTGTGTGTGTGTGTGTGTGTGTGTGTGTGTGTGTGTGTGTGTGTGTGTGTGTGTGTGTGTGTGTGTGTGTGTGTGTGTGTTAAAAGTAGTTTGACTGTGGACTTAGCTAGTGGCTCTACGTCAGAAGATTGGACGACGACCTCGGTGTGTGTGGTGTTGTTGTGTGTGTGTGTGTGTGTAGTGTGTGTGTGTNATTCAGAGCTTGGCGTTTAGCATTCTGCACATGTGACGGCTGACGGCCTCGAATGAACTCCAGACTCGTCTCCCCCTCCTCCTCTTCCTAACCCCTTGTCTTCCTCCCCCCTCCTCCTCTTCCTCACCCCTTGTCTTCCTCCCCCTTCCCCCCCTTCCCCCCCTTCCCGCCTCATTCCTATCTAATCTAAACTCTGTCTTGTCAACCTCGTTCATCTTGCTTCGATAGAAATTCAAATCTGCTGCCATAGATTAAACCCGCAGCAAAAATCCACAATAGTCTGGCGGTATTTATTAGACCTAGATGTTCTTCTTTCGGTATTGTAGTGAGAGAAAATAGATGTGCTCGAACGTTTTTATGAGGATAATATTTCAGTCGTGGCCGGCAGTGACCTAGCTTAGCATAAGGTCTTCTGTATGTTTGGTCACCGCTGGAAAAAGGTCTGATTTATTTATTATTGTCCCACGGAGCAGACCCTCATCTCTCAGGACTGAACGCTTTTTAAATAAAATACTCTCTAAAAGGTGAAATCATTTAGAGACGAGACGCCTCAATGTGGAGAGGCAGCTGAGGCTTTGAAAGTGAGTCACACCTGTGGCATGTGGAGACTTTAATGGACAAAAACAAGAAGTAAATATAAAGTTAAAAACATGGAGGGATACGTGAAAATATTGTGACAATTTGTAAGTTTTGGATTGGGAAGTTGTTTGTTCGTCCATAAGCTTTAAGGTGTAACGAGGAAAACACATGGATGTCAGCCATGAAGCTAATATGTACTTTTGTCCTCCATGTTTCTGATTAACATGATGTCAACCCTGCAAAACGAGCACCACAATGTTGCCCAACTTTCTGAGTTGTTGTTTTGACCTGAGGGTATTTTTGAGGGAATTTCCCTCGTCAGAAACTAAAATCGGACTCCACATGAATGAAGCTCAAATGCTCTATCTCACACAGAATGATTCAGAACTGCTGAAAACAATCATGGGTTTTTCTTTGCCCCATGCCACATCCTTCCACAAAGTTTCATGAACATCAGGCTTTCAGTTTTTCAACAGAGAGACAGAAAAGCAGAAAACATGACCTCCTTAGTGGCAATGATAAACGTTTTCAACTGACCAGCCACATTTGATGATGATACACTTTTCCACTGAGTTTCATGCAAATCAGGCTAGTATTTTTTAAACAGACAGTCAAAAAACATGACCTCTTTGCTGCACATAATGAAAGTTATCATGTAAACTGTCCAGTCAAAGTCCCTGTTTTCTGTTAGTATTCAAAGCATACTGTCTTTGTGTGTCTAGTATCTGTCCCTCATTGTCAGCCTCTAACTTACCCACATTTGTTGCCGATTTTCAAAGTAGTTGTTTTGCCTTTTGACTTTCATCGACTTTCCACAATAATTAGTGTATTTTTAATCTGATCTGCTCCAACATTTGATGAGTTCTTCTTATCCCAATGATACACCTTTCCACCAAGTTTCATGCAAATCAGACCATTCGTTTTCAGACAGACCAAAAACATGACTTTCTTGGCTCACGTAATGTATGTAATCATATCAATAACTCAGTGTTTCTGTAACTGGAGTTTATAAAGGAACATATCTGTGTTTGTTTGTGCCTCGTGTGTCCAGTATCTGTCCCTGATTGTCAGCCTCCACCTTGTGAAGTGTTAGATTTCTCCTCCAATCTCTGATTTACGGGCCCGTGAAAGTCTGACTTCATCAAATCCCTGATAGCGCTCGTCATGTATACGGGCTTTGATGAGAGCCACGGAGTCGATGTGTGAATTTAATGGCTGCATTAATCTGCCTGTTTAATGGTGTTGTTGAGTGGAAGGTGGTCACCACGAGACGCAGCACTAAAACATGAGTTATGAGCCCAGCCGGCGCGTGAGGAAAGGGCAAAAATGCAAAACATTGGAAGTGGAGGAGAGCGGGATTAAACAAGGTCTTCAGTGAGAGGACGGAGGAAAAGTAAAGATAGTTACTGAGCGTCAGAGGTGGACGAAGTACTCAGATACTTTACATATTATTACATTAAGTTAGGCGCATTTAAAGTTCATGTACCTGCAGATTCTTGAGTTTGTTAGCACTTTGGATAAAAGGGTAAAATAACCACATTAGCGTCAAAATACTGCAATACAAGTAAAAAAAAAAGCAGCAAAATGTACCAAAAGTTAAAAGAATAGAAGAAATCTTTTGCAGAAAAGCAGTGGAGTAAGTACATTTTTCTGCTCTGATACACAAATAATTATCGTTTAGGAATGTTTGTAATATATTTGATAATTTTAACTTTATTGTAACAGTTGTTTAATGGTTTAAGCTTTAGAGATGCATTCTTTTTTCTCTTTTTTTTTACTTTTTGATGCTAAGTCCTAGTCTGAAAGGGAACTCAAGCTCTAAAAAAGTAGAATAAAAATACATTAATGTCAAATATTGCAAAATAAGTAAGAGTCCAACATTCATTACAAGAACAGAAGAATTAACAGCGAAAAGTACTAAGTATTCATTTTGCAGAAAACGGCCCTCAGATTTAAATAAAATATTAATGTTTCGTTGGTTTAATCTCGATTTGTAGGCTTTTATATTCATCTGAAATGTACAGTATTGACATAGAATAAAAAAGTAGTATTAAAGAAAGTCAAGTATTGAAGTAAATGTATTGAGTTAATTCCATTGCTGATATGTGTCCTATTATATAAATAATAAGAGCCCACTAAGATCCCAGAATATTAATGTTACCTTATTCATAACAAAGCCAATCAAAGACATTTTATCACTGAGCCTCATTACAAAATCAACCTGCCAAAATGTTTTAAAAACACCTAAAAAAAAAAGCTGTATGGTTTATTGTAGATGTATTTCAGCAGGTTCATTATCCAAACAGGCTTATGACGAGATGGGAGATGAAGCATATTTGTGTAATCTGATAAAGTGTCACATGAGAATCAATTATCATGTGTTATCTGTAAATTAACAGGATCGCAAGACGTGCTAACAAATAAAATATCACCTCACGCTCGTGTTTAACAACAACAACGACGACAAGCCGCTGAAACTCTGACTCTGAATATCATTTTATTTTACACCAGGCTCAGCAGCCGGGGAGAGAAACTAAGCACATTTATTAAAGTGCTCTGCTTCAATTCAACTCTGAAGTACTTGTATTGAGTTGGAGTATTTCCATTACATCACTTTTATACTTCTACACAATTTATAAAATAATAAGACCTTTCACAGCTGAAAGTTAGTTTAAGGTTGAGTTGAAAGATGAGTGTTGGAATTGTTGAATTTGTCCTAAAAACCCAGCAATCACTCAGCATTTTACCCGGTGGAGACCTGAAGTCATGTGACCGTGCTGTAGTTCCTTTATAGCCCAACATTAGCCACCTTTAGCTTAGCGGTGTTGACGTGGAGTCATGTGACCGTGCTGTAGTTCCTTTATAGCCCAACATTAGCAACCTTTAGCTTAGCGGTGGTGACGTGAAGTCATGTGAACGTGCTGTAGTTCCTTATAGCCCAACATTAGCCTCCTTTAGCTTAGCAGTGGTGACCTTAAGTCATGTGACCGTGCTGTAGTTCCTTTATAGCCCAACATTAGCCACCTTTAGCTTAGCGGTGGTTACGTGAAGTCATGTGACCGTGCTGTAGTTCCTTTATAGCCTCGTTAGCTTTTCAAGTGGTGTTAGTTTCATAAACCTTGAGATTATTTTCTGCAAAAGTCTAAAATCTGTTATAGATGGAGAGGCTAACTACAAAAATACGTCATCACCACTGTATTGACATGATCATGATAAGAAATGCCAATTCTCAGCTTCCCTCTCGAGATATCATCAGATATGACGGCAGTGATGAAGCCGATGGGAGGACAGGATGATGGTTGCGTGACTTTCTGTGTCATCCTCGCAGTCGACGGATATTAAAGACTCAGCGCAGAGGCCTTTCCCTCCGCTCGGTCCCTGCCCTCCCTCTCCCTCTCCGTCTCTCTAATGATCTGCTCCGCCTGTCGCTGCCTGGCTGACTGATGCCCACTGACAGCTCCACTCATGCAGAAACACTCCCCCCTTCACACACACACACACACACACACACACACACACACACACACACACACACACACACACACACACACACACACACACACACACACAGTAATGAACTCCTACATATTTTCTATGCTTATGCGACACACATGCACCGTGCACGCCATCTTGCGAGAATGATCCACACAAACAAATCACGCCCATTTGTTCAGTCACATGTCAGCAGACATACACGTGGAGCAGCTGACAGACGCACAAATAGAGCAAACACTATCCATATACATCACCTGATATTCCATAGCATCCTGCACACTCCCCAGCCGTGCATTTTTATGTAAATGAACAAGAAGGCTGAATGGAAAGCGGCACATCTCACTGAGGCTCCTGCAGAAGCGTTTTGCTGCAGGCAGAAAACTTTTACTGCTTATAAAGAAATGATGTAATAAATAGAGATGGGAGTGTGTTAGTCATATGAATAATGATGCAGGTTTGACACGATACGCTTGTTAAATGTCTCGTAATGAGGACACGATTTGATGAGTGGGACAAGTTTCCAAAAGAAATAAACAGTTTGCAGTTTGACTTTGGACTGTTGAAGAATAGATTATGAGGGGAAAACCCCTAATAATAACTAAACCCAGCTTCTTACATTTCAAGATTTGCCCCTTTTCTCCACTTATATACAAGGAAAAACGAAATACACTTAGCTTTAGGGATTCTGGTTGAAAATACAAGATTTTATCGTAGGTTTTGGAGATCGTGCTAAGCATTTTTCAATATTTTATGATTTTTTTAATGCGAACACTTAAAGGTGGGGTTGGAAAGTTTGAGAAACCGGCTCGAGATACACTTTTTGTTATATTCCATGGAGTGCTCTTAACATCCCGATAGCAATGAATATCTGAAGTGCTTTGACAAATAATCCATAAAAAAAGGTCATCTGTAGAAGCCGTGGCGCTGTAAAAAGCACGACCAATCATCTGAGCCGGCCCGGCTAAAATAACTGGATGGCCTACCTGCCTGTCAGCCTTCCATCTGTGCACAAACTTATCTCGTGCCCTCATTGGTCATGTGGGCGTTCGTGTGTTGGAGGAGGGGCTCTGTGAGTAAGTGGCAGATTTCTTCCGGCTGTGTATTTTCAAATTCTAGCGCACTCGAGCTGGTTTCTCCAAACGTAGGCTACCCCACCTTGATGCTTAGCCAAGCTAACTATAAAAATCTTTAACTGAAAGGACTCAGGGTCAACTGTGTACTGTAAGGTAGCTTCTAGCTTCATGTCGAACAGTCAACATTTCCCAGAGAGCTTTCTTTGAAATCACCAGGTAACGCTAAAAAACATTACATTTAGATTGTATGACAACGTTTTTATTGAATATATCTGACTAGCTATAGCTAGTTATTGATTACACTTTTATAGCAAAGTATAATATAAATTGAAGTGCATTTATGTCAAGTAAGATGTTACAGTTCGTATACACTAAACAGATGATTGATTGACGCAACATGTGGATTTTTCACAAGAGATAAATACATTCAGATTTTTTCTTATCGCTTAGCATTTGCAGAAAACATCTGACATCCTATATTTTCGACATTCTGAAAAACACAAATTGTATTCGTTTCCACCTGTTGTATAGAAACAAATCAAATTCTCAATTTTTGTTTGCATCTTTTCAATTCATAACGCCATGATGCAGGGATTCAGATTGTATTATTGTTATAAAACCTGCTAGTAGGTGATATTATCCAAGGAATATTCCATGTATTTTGCACACATTAGCAGGACTTTGATGATGCAGAAAACACTCCAGTGGTAAATCGTATCCACTCCACATATTCAGCAACACCTCCAAACTGCCCCTTGTGGACATAAAGCCTACTTTCTCAATAAAATAACTGAAACTCTATTCATTTATTTTCATTAGCACACATTAGCTCTCCCTCTGCTGTTGCTCCTCATTGCTAATTGACCCTTAATAATAAACAGTCAATCATATGGAAATCTGATCCAAAATAGCTTATTTACACCAATTTGGGGTAATTTACTCCCATGTTGTGGCATTGATAAGCCCTTTAATCAATCTATTACATATATCAGGATCCTTCTGTGAATGTATCTAAGCGTGCAGAGCATCCTCACATCGGGGGAGTTTCAGGAGGGAGGAAATTAGGTCAGTAAGCAACACTGTGATGCAGGGCGACCCCCACGGGCCCCCCTCAGTACACCCCCCCCATCTCTGCCCACACACACACACACACACACACACACACACACACACACACACACACACACACCCCTCCTGCATACGGCCCACAATTCCCCAGCTGATGGCTCTGCCCGGCGACTAAACTCAGCCGCGCTTACACAAGCCTCGGAGAGATTAGAGACTCGGCCAGGTACTCCAAATATCTGGGCTGCAGACCAACGTGAGAGCAGAGCGGCTGTAGTGGAGAGGGAGGGTGGAGAAATTGAGAGAAAGGGAGAAATGTATGGTGAAATTACGTTTGAGAATGACCATATCTGGACCCAAATGTAGAGTTTCTTACTATGCAATAGCGAGAATCTAAGACAAAAATTTGAATCCTGGAAAATTGGCCATACACGTAACTCTACTCTCGGACACTTAAAACGGTTTGGAGGTCATATCTAATGACATTATTTAACCATTAACTAATACTTTACAGATTAGGTCCAACATATGCTCTTAACATTTTTCGTGTAAATATGTTTATTGATTTTTGAATGCGTTTTTTTCGTCCAGCAACACGAGCGACCCCTGCAGTGCTCAGCCTTATTTGTATTTGAATAAGAACATTTCTTACATAACATAAGTGGTTTGCTCAGTACGTAACTTAGGGAACAAATAGAGTCAGCAAAGTGCCTCCAAGTTTGAGTTTCTTATGTACGTGGTTTGTCACGTCTACGTTATCTTGCGTATCGAAGAAAGTCAATGGAAACTTCCGCGGCCTGTGTGAGAATAAGTGTGTGTTACGTAACTTATGTACATTGCTTTAGATACACATGTAATTTAAGTTAGAGAGATGAAAGAGAAAACTTTATGGATGAATAACACTTGAGAATGAACAGACGGCCAAACACTGATAAAGTTTTGTTAAACAAGTTATAGATATCTTTTATTTTGATAGTCACAGGTGATTAACGGAGAATAAACTGACTTCCTGTAGCACCTGCCCTTCAAACACTCATGAAACTTTAAGCACGAATAAAAGCTAGATTGTCACCCACAAATGAAACCCAGTGGAAAACATGAAATCCATTTCCATTTTAGCTTCAATTAGCAGAACGATTTCCAACTCTGTTAGCACTCCTCAGTTCAAGAAAACGCGTCGACGCTCAGATGTGCAGGAGGAGAAACTTCAAGCATCTAATGAAGTTTCCCGTCGACTCTTTGAAAAACTGAAAGCTCTGTTACACTCCACCCCTCATCTACCAGCTTGACCCCCCCCCCACACTTCACACACACA